>NW_015175385.1:44252-83407 GCF_001447785.1 Gekko japonicus | reverse complement strand
CAAGGGGGAACTTCTGATTGTATAGCGGTACTTTTGGAACCTGTACGTTTGTGTGACAATGATTGCATGACTGTCTAAATTCTTACAAGCAGACCTGAATTTATAGTAGTTCAAAAACATAATCTTGCCATGTCCTCAAGTGATGAGGGTGCTAATAGTGGTCTGGAGTACCTGTCCCTCACAGCGAACATGATAAATACGGAATTTATAAAGGCATCCAGAAAGCTGGGTGTCATCAAACACACAGATGGAGAATAGTTTCAGGGGGTAGCCATGCAGTAGAAAAGCTAGATTCGAGTTCAGAGACCAGCAAGATTTTCAGGGTATAAGCTTTTGAGAGTCAAAACTCTGATGAAGGGAGCTTTGACTTTTGAAACCTTATACCCTGAAAGTCTTATTAGTCTCTAAAGTGCTACTGGAGTTGAATCTAACACATGGAGAGTGGTAGCTCTTCTAAAGGGAAGAGAGGGCAAGAGAGGAGAACACCCACATGAATCAAGAGTGGGTATGCAGAAGGTACTTTTGCTGTTTCCTTTTCCAGGCATGTTCTCACTAGGCGGCGGTGACCCACCTAGTTGACCTCTGTGGTGTGGGAGTGTTCAGTCCAGCTGACCCAGCAGGGTGAAGAGAAAGTGTTAGCTCTTGAGGGTTGTTGGTTTTTTAGCTTGGCAGTTGATCTCTTTGTTGTAATACATACTGCTCTTAATAGAGTCTAGCAGTCGACTCTAAAAATGGTGCATTGGTGCATTGGTTTAACCTGATTGTCCTTAGTAGAATTCTAGGTTTTAAAAAATAAATAAATAAATAATAATGGTACACTTAAGAGTTTAAATTTACTCCAAATTCAGTTGTTCTGCAAAAGGTCCATAAATGTTGTCACTGCAAAATGAACTTCTTTTCCCATTCAGGAAGGAGGATCTTTCTGACTGCTGCTGTGTGTACAGTCCTGAAAGTGAAAAGTTTCAGATTTTAATTTTACAAGGGCTATTTTGTTAGAAACTGCCTGTTTCAGACTGAAAGCACTGCCTACCATTCAAATGTTGTAGCTGTATGGTGGTGACAAAATATTGTGAACCTGCAGCCTGTGGCACTTGCTGGTACAATTAATGCCATAGTTTTTCTTTGTAACAGTCATAATGGGCAGCAGCTGGAGTTGCACTGACATTCAGAATGTTGAATGAAAGGAAAGTGCATCCCTCTTTAAAAATTAACACCAGTTGCTTTTGTCAAGGGCTTTGAAAGACTGTGTCTGTCTTACAGCAGCACTTTACATATCAAGGCTCTATTTCTAAAATAAAATAGATAAGAGCCCTGATTTCTTCTTAAAAATGCAGTAGTGCAACTTGAATTTAGATTAATTGTTCTCTTTGTTCTGTTAATGTCTTTGAAGTGCAGTTCTACTGAAATGGATCTCAATTAATGTTTTTAATATATGTACAGGCATTCAAATACTTACGGGAAGAAGTCAAAACCTTTCAGGGCAAGCCAATAATGGTAAGTCTCCAAGCATTCCCAGACCTTAAAGGATGTTGTAGCGTTAAATAACGAGGTTCAACTGTAATCCTAACACAAGTGTAGATGTAATATTCCTCATGTCTGAATTGTGGCTTGGAAACTGGAAACTTGTTAGAAGCTCTGTGTCACAAGCTCATGTGCTGCTTGCCTCCTTTTTCTCATAAGTTCTCCACTACCTCCTTCAATGGTGGAGATGACAAAATATAGCTTTGAGGCTACCCTGGTCAGTCTTAACTGCAGTGATGCAGTTGTAGTGTCACACTATGGAGGAAGGATGGGAGGAAGCAAGGGGAACCCATGGCATATTCCAAATCTCAAACAGCATTTTGCGGATCAGAAGTGAAACTTCTGGATTTGTGTGCTAGTTGTTCCAAGTAATGGTGGGACTGAGAATTTTCTCCTCTAGGTTGCTAGTTCAAATATAATTTCAGCTATGATGTGTTGTCAAATGAGCTGGTGAAGAATCCAGCCTTGGTTGTAGAAATATTGAAGGGTGCAGACTGTAACATTCTGAAGACATAACAGCTCGCATGTTTCCAGTAGAGGGGTGATGTTTTCTGCTGTGTCTCCCTCCTCACTGCAGAGTCTCCCTTTATCCCATTTGCTGTTCCTCAGGATCTGCTGACTCAGGAGACTCCAGTAGGCTGGGGGTTGAGTGGGAGGGAGTAATCTTAAATCTTCAGAATTACATTGTTGGGTATAACGCAGTAGTCACAAATTGAATTTGCCTTTTAATTGTTCAATGCTGTGTACACTGAAAGAAAGACTTGCATTGAGATTTTGATTTGCCTGCAGTTTGAGTGGTGCTTTGGATGTGTCTGTAGGTGGACTTCATGAGCTGTTATAAATCTGTATGAAGCTGTCTTTTAAATAGAATTCTCATCTACCCCAAAGCTCAGTAATTTGTGCAAAAGCAAACCATATTCTGCAGGCTAACCTGATGGGGAGGGGGGTAGTATTAAGAATAATTAGCAGAACTCCCCCTCCTCCCATTCTCCAGATTAGCTTGTATAGTGGATGTAGCATAGTTTGAAATTGAGCTTTCTCTTACAGGCCAGGATAAAAGCCATCAACACATTTTTTGCAAAGAATGGTTACCGGGTACTGGATTCTAGTGTTTATGCTCAGCCTGTCCAAACACAAGCACAGTTTGCCTCGCCAGTGTTTGTGCAGCCTGTATATAGTCCTCAGCAGTACTCCATCTACAGCATTGTGCCTCAGACATGGTCTCCAAACCCTGCACCTTACTTTGAAACACCTTTGGTGAGTTGTTGCTTCTGTCTCAAATATATTCTCTTGGGTTTTCTTTGTTTCAAAGAAAGTATATTTACTATTACCATTGGAAAAGATAGTTAGGAACCAAGCCATTCTTTCCCCAGAATTTCACACAAATAGAGGTTGATTGAGGTGCTTTCAAGGGGATTAGAAAGAAGTGCCTTTAGCAGCTTAGCAGCATAGGGTTTTTGAAGCTCCTGTGAAGGAATCCAGACTTTTTTGGAAGTATTGTTCTGAGATGAAGGGTTTGCATTTCTCATCTGGGGCCTGAAGTTCCTGTCTCAACTTCCACCGCCATCAGAAGGACACCTCCAGCTCCTTAGTGTTGCCCAACACATGAATATTCTGGCAACAGGAAAAATTATGCTTTTCTGCTTCCACAAATTGTGTACTTTCTTGGTGTTGAGCATGCATGTGTGTGGGTTATATGTTTCAAGTGCTTGACCGTCATTTTCATTAAGGGGGTTCTTATTTCCTGGTATATTTGGTATCCACTGCAGGCTCCCTTTCCGAATGGTGCATTTGTGAATGGCTTCAGTTCGCCAGGATCATACAAGGCAAATGCAGCTGCTTTAAGTATAGGACGTCCATTCCATAGAAACCGGTAAGAAATTGGGCAGTGTATTTTTGTGAATTTGTGAAAGCATTTTGAAGACTTAGGCCACCACAATTGCATCCATCTCTCTAGTTACTGGCATGATGTTCTGCAGTGCTTTAAAGAGGGTAGCTGTATTGATCTGCAGTGGAACAGCTAGATTCAAGTCTTTCAAGAGTCAAAGCTCCCCTTTGTCAGATACAAGTAGGAATGGAGATCAATGAGTCTTTATATCCCAGTCTGAAGGTTGTGGGCGGGGGGCAGTGTTGCAAAGGAGTTGGGATGCTTTGACTCGTGAAAGCCTCATACCCTGAAACTCTTGTTCCAAGGTGCTACTGGACTTGAATCTAGCTCTTAAAGATTATCAACATTTTCACAAAATGTGACCAGTGGAGTGTTCCCCTCTTTAAACAAAGCCTGGCTGTCCAGAGAGATTTGGGATACAGTTTTAAATAGCTTCTACAGTCCTCAACCCCTGAAGCTAGTTCCTAGGGAGGAGCTTCCACTTTCCCTAAGAAATGGCTTTATAATTGTTGTATATCCCCCTTCACTGGTTCTTTTCAAGCATAACTTAATTTAGGACTTACAGCTCCATGCAATCCAAACACGTGATAATTTAAAGAAGTGCCAGCATTACTACCTGATTCTGTGTATTTTGTGCAGTGGCAGCAATGGTCTGTATCTTTTTTTTTTTTTTTATTTGCTAGTTTAAATATCCATTTCCATTATTCCATTTTGGGCATTTTTAACATTTAACATGGTCTGTATCTTCTTATAATCAAGTGTGGCTTCATCTGCTAATACTTAAATCCATGGATTGGGGCCACACTGACATAAAACAGATACTTCTGTAAATTTGGAAGACACCCCAGGTTTGCAGCAAAATCTGAAAACATTCAACTGGGGATTTAAATCCCTCTGGAAAGAAGAGTGTTTGCATGCAACTCACCTACCACCTCCTCTGTTGCTGGCAGAGCCGTGGAAGCTGTGGTGGTATTGTGTGGCTCCATGTCCCCCGCACCTGAGGCCTGAATTGGCAGTGGTGACGGTGGGGCAAGGGAGCTGCGGTGGTCTTGGTGGCTGAGGCTGGGAGGCATGCCAGGCCTAGCAGTAGTGATTGGGGGGGCAGGGAGCTGTGGCAGGCCTGATGGCTGAGGCTGGGAGCCATGCCAGGCCTGGCAGTATCAATTTGGGGGGGGGGGGGACAGCAGAGGCTAGGAGCCGTGCCGGGTGCAGCAGTGGTGGACAAGCCAGGGGGCTATGCCTGGTAGTAGCAACAATGAGGGAGGTAGGGAGTCACACTGAGGCCTAGGTGCTACAGTGGCCCTAGGGTTGGCGATAGTGGATGAACTATAGAGCCCAAAAACCATGCAGACCCCAGGGCCAGTGATGGTGTCTGTGATGAGATTAGGATCCCCCACCCAGTAAAGCAGGTCATCATTTGTTGGTTACTCATCTCCTGATATTACTGGCAAATGGGCATTATATTCATATTCCTGAACTAGAAGCCAACCTCCAGCCAGGATATTAAGGTAACTAGCCATTATGGTGTTGCTTTTCCAGTGCTGAATGAGAATGTAAATGATCCAGCACTGTGTGTGTCAGCCCGATGCTCTGAGGTGTGCTTTTAGGGTCAGAGCTAGACAGGTCTCTTTCTTTGTCTTGTATGTCACATGGCTTCAGTCATTGGTAGTGCAAGCTTCTCAGGCAGTAGAGGTCTATTTCATAGTTGCATATCATCTCCTGCTTTGATTTTTTTTTAATGAAAAACTCCAGCATAAAGAAGCTACCCCCAAACCAGTCCTGGTAGCAAGTGAAATGTTCTCTTGTAATCCAAAGTAATTTCTAAGTAATTTCTAAGAGCTAGAAGGATATACGTTCTGGTATATGGCAGCTGGTGTGCAGGTGAAAGTCATAGTGAGCAAGCTAATACCTAACACGGAGAGCCTGAATTAAATGGAAAGATGTTGTAGAAATATTTTAAATAAATAATATGGATCTGCCTCTACAAAAGAGCTTTTTTATCTGCTATCAGTGCCAAATGCACTAATCTGAATGTTAGTATTTTCACATATACATGGAACTGTTGCCATTTAGAATCCCAGGACAGTTAACTGGAAAAGTTCCAGATAAGAGGGCTTTACAGCTCAATTTTATTAAAACACTTTTCACTTGACTCCAGATAGTTGACTCCAGGTAGTCACTTGAAATGGAGAGGATGTTTGCGTCTTTGTGCATGTTACGCTGAAAAGGAATGTTTCCCAAAAGTAGCTATGGAAAGCACTAATGTAATCTGCATTGTATAGCAATAAAAAGAAATTACTAGTTCATTCCCAACAAGCTGTTAACAAGCACGTGACATCTACCTCTATAATTCATTCACTAGATTGGGCTCACTCCTAGTACAGCTGTAAAGATGTATAACTAGATATTTATTTTAAAATCTTTCCTGTATATGCGAGTAACTCATATTTAGTGAAAACGATAGTAGGCTAGTTTAGCACAATAATTGCTTTTGTCAGATTCTGTGGCAACTGCCTCTGTACATATTTGATGAGGCTAAAGTTCATGGCCACAAGTCAATGTGATTAACAGAGGTTGAACTTTGAAGCTGTAGCTTTAGCAACCAAGGCACCTGGTAAAATAGCTTTAATTTTAACTGAATTGGAATTACGAAACTCGCCATTTATGTTTGTTGTTTACCATGATGTCTAAAATGCTGACTGGGTCCTGTAATTCTACTGGGACTTAAGCATTTAAACCAAGAATTTGTTTTCCTTCATTCTTGTGGACTGGTTGGTTTTCTGGGGCGGGGGATGAATAAAGGATGCTAGACTCCTCACCCACTTCAAGCTAGGTCGTGATACACTGGTTCAGAAGTGTGCAGATCTGGTATGTATCTTGAACAGTCTGCTTGTATAACATTATTTAATAATTACGTAGTAACCATTTTAAACTTGGTTTCAGTGCCTTACCAAATTAGGCAAGCTGATGGCAGATCACAAATTTATTTCCACCAGTGTCTGTTCTAGGGAGATCAAACCTTTTCACAATTTTGATAAAACAGAACTGTAGTAATTACACTTTTGAGAGTTCTGAAACATCAACCAAGTTAGAACACCTCTTCGAATAGGACTCTGGGCTATGTTTCTCAGGTGTTTAAGCCTTCGGTTGCTATTGTTGGAAAGTATGGAACTTGAGTTTCAGTCCAGCAGTAATCAGTATTGTATGTTAGAGAACACAGGTCTGACATTTGAAGTTAGAACATATTTTAATGCTCTCAGACTTTTCTCTCTGGTACTTTCTGTTTTTGGCCTATCTTTCCTCTTGTCTATCATTTTTAGGCTGATAATGTGTGGCCTTTTCAGTGATGGCTAAGATTGTGAAGATCTGAAGGGTGGCTTGCCTCTTGCCTCTTAAAACCTAGCTTGTGGAGCTTCTGATTTATGTTTAGTTGTACTGTGTCTTACTTTACTTCCACATGGAAGCTATTTTCTGCTTTATCTACCAAACTAAAGGACTTTAAGGGGCATCCATGTGACATAACAGTCTTATTATGCTTCAGTTGCCCTTTTCCCATCCTCAGAGCACTCCCTCCCAAACCTGCTTTTCTTCAACCTTTTCGTATAGAGTGCCATCCAAATACATTATCAGGCAGACTGGACTGGAAAATGTGTACTTCCTAAGGACCCCATCAGCACCATTTGCCTTTCCTCATGCCTTGCCACTGCTGTTTCACCAGTCGTACTGAAGGATGACTTTTTTCAGGCTCTAAAAATCAGTAATAGCTGGATTGCTATAGCATTATATAACATAAACAGTTTACTGCAACAATATACTCTTTCCTCTGAATTCCTAGCTTTAATTTTTAAGAACGGTCTGTAACTGTTCATGTTGTAGAGGTATAAGGAAAGTGTGTATCTGCAAAATTCAGGGGCATACATTGTTACCATAGATTGCTATAGAATTATAGCAGTGTAGCTGTTATATGTGTGTGTGTTGGGAGAGGGAAGCCTGAAAATCCTCTGCTAGCGTGGGAAGAGTGGAATGTCAGCCAGAGGGGGCTGAGGGAAGCAAAGTGCAGGGGACATTGCCATGTAGTCAGTCCATTGCCACCACAAATAACTGTGCATTCTCCCTCTGAGGTGGAGGCCATCTTGTGGGTGATTCCCATCCGTCACTCAGGAAGGCAGGAACAAATCAAACTTTCTGTTTCCTGTGGTGGGAGTCGCCCCAGGCCCAGTTTCTTTCCTGCCTCAACAGGGAGAGCAGCTTGTTAGGATTCTCTACCAATCTTGCTATTTCTAATCGTCTTTTAAAATCAAAGCAGAATGGCAACGTCCTTTGTCCAATAGGACCCCTCCTTCCTTTTTAAGAAAATTGTATCCCACATCAACTGTGGCTTCTAGTCTGTTACAGGTTCCAACAGTTGATGCGCCAGTCACGGCGTTACAATCCTCCGGCCTGGTGCATTCACAGCAACAATGAGAACTGCACGGAGAATTATCTCAGTGTGAAAGCAGAATTGCTACCCATATTTTTCTTGAACCAGTACATGGGTTGGTCATTGCTCGTAATTTTTTCTAGTGTGTTATAAACAAGGGTTACTTTTGTCAAAAGGAGATGTACATCTTAAAGCAATCCAGTATCCTTTGTGGTTTGTCTAGGATGGTGGTTCCCAACCTTTTTGATTAAGAGGACTCTTTTTTTTTAGCATAGGAAAAAAAAATGCGGAGCCTCCCCATCTGACAGTAGTTATAATACCAGTATCTGATGATTGAGAAAATATGTAATGACAAAAAGATCAGAATGACAAGCTTAGTGCACATATGGGTTCATGGACCCTTTCCAACAACTCCATGGCTGTCCAGGGGTCCCCAGCCCAGGTTGGGAAGCCACTGGTCTACAAAGAACATGAGGGCTTTTGTTAACCCAAATCATATAGAATAAACAGAGAGCTGTGATTTTTCTTGTTGATACAGAAGAAGTTAATCACAACAGTTTGGTTTCAAACAACTTTGAGTTGCTTTGACAGAGGTTTTATCAATACATACAACAAACTCATTTTTGCCAATAAATGCTTGGTCTGCATTCACCAAGGAGTGCATGGTCTTATGCCAGTACATTCCAGCAAAAACTACAGAATATTGCAAAACGTAATATTGCCAAAAACCACCATGACAGTTTTACATAATCACCACTGCATCATCCCCACCCTCTTCCTATAAGATGCATCCTGCTCAAACCATCTTGCAATATTGCCAGTTAATAATGTGTGAGCATGGTTAGGGACTTTTCTCCTCCCTTTTTAATGTTGACAATATAAACATGTATGTACTTTGGAGGAATCATGTCTTTTTTATATGTCCAGCATGAAGCCTCCTTTTCGGTTGTCAAGTAGCTCTGAACACCCTGCAGAAGCAACATCTGCTGTCAGTGTGGTGTCAGGAGATGGACAGCTGCACAGAACCACCTCAAGGAACTATCAAACTGAACGGCAAGCAAATACACTATCAGGACTTCAAGAACAAAGCTATTTACCGAAGGATTCTTCCTTTTCTCAGATAGAACAAAATGGTGACTATGGCAGAGGCAGGTAAGGGATTCAGGCCCTCAGGGCCCTTACCTTGAGTTGAGTCATTGGTCCTTCTTGCCTTGTATTATTCATTCTGCCTGGCCTCAGTCTTCCGGGGTGTTAGGCAAAGGTCCTTCCCATCCTTGCTGCTTTCAGGCCTTTCGACTGGAGATGTCTAGGGACTTTGCATGACAAGCATGAGCTCTAGCACCGAGCTTACAGTGCTTCCCTAAAGCACTGCAAAGCCTGATGAAATACCTGAAAGAATAGATGAGTAGGAACTTAATCATAGCAATAAAATCAGAGAGCATAGCAACACGCAGAACGCTCACTGAAGCCCCACTTTGTTGTTCTGCAGGAGGACTGTTTTCAGAGGCCGGAGGAGACGGGACGATGACAGACTTTCAGTGAGTATCTCATGGTTTTACTGCAAGGAATAATTGAACTCATATACGTACTGTGGTACTTGGGTCAAAAAAGGATCTTCTGTTTCACAAGGCAGTGCCTTGGGACATGAATCCTTGGTGCTGGGTCACTGAATTTTTTTCGTTTCCTTCTGTGTTGCATGTGAAGTTTCTACCAATGTTTTGTGTTATGAATGAAGTTAATACAGTTGACTCCAGACCCTGGGGTTTTTTTGCTGTTGAAAGATGATAGCAGTATATTTCCTGATTTCTGCCCCCTACTGCATGAAATACTGTTCCTAGGGGTCCTCTGATATGAGGGGGCAGCAGTAGAAGTGGGAAGATGATAGTGGAGCTGTGTTCACAATATAGATCCAGTAAAAGTCTCCTGGAACCTAATTGTATTAATCTTGTTAGCATTTAGTTGTTTTATCATTATTCTGTGTTTGTGTGGGTCGCTGCATGAAAGAGAAGGAAATAGACAAGTCTGTGTCCCAGGGAAACTTATGGATTCATAGGAGCATGAAGTGTGTTGTTCCTGTAAAGTATGCTAGTGTGCTCTCTTCTCTTTTAGCGACCCCAGCCTTCAATTGAAACCAAGACTTTGACACCAAAGTTTGACTTGCTAGCCTCAAATTTCCCTCCCTTGCCTGGTAGCATGGTAAAAACTCAAGAAGACCCAGTCTTGGAGAGTAGGATGTCAGATATTGTTAAAGGAATAAGCAAAGAAAAGGTACATACTGTGACTGTTTGTCTTTTGCTTTCTAGACTGTTGCAACATTAAGAGTTGTGTCTTTAAGAAATAGTACTGTGCAGGACAGAAGTTTGTAGGTCTCATGAAGAAATTTCCATGTTCTAGGCACTGTTCCATTAAAAATTATGAGGGACTTCAAACATGAGCAGCTATATATGTATTTCACTTCTGTTCTTGGCCATTCAGATGATCAGAATAAGATGGTTAAAAGGACCATTTTTTTGTCATAGAGTAAGCTAGTGAGGAAGATATAGCAGTAGGGGAGATTGAACATGCCAGTCTGTGCAGGAGCTGCAAGTGAAGCAGGAATTGGCCAGCACCCCAGATCTGGGGACCAGCAGTGGGACACATGATGCTCCCTGTATATTTATTTTTAAACTTACATTAATTATTGTCCACCTGTGTAATCAGTCTTTCTCACTTGGACTCAAGTTGGGTTACATGAGAACAATATTTTCATAGGGAGTTTGGACTGATGAATGCCCAGGTGGGGAGTTCTGTAACTAAGGTCAGAATTGGACAACATTAATGCAGCAGTTACACTTCTGCATTGAGTCAGAGCAGTTGTGTTATGGCTGTTTTTATGAACTTGTGGTGAACCAGCGTAATCCATCTTTACAAAATCCTGTTGATTAGAACTTCCCTACTAAAATGCCTGTCCTGTGTCTTCCGTGACTGATGCAAGCTCTTGTTTAAAGTCTGTCTCGTTCCTTAAGTTTGTTTTTTGTGTTTTATTCCCTTTAGGAAAACAAAGAGTTGACTGTTAGTTGTCCAGCATCTACTCAGGAAGAGCAGGGCCAAAACCCTGTTCAGCCTGCAATGAGCACCAGTTCTCCTTGTAGGATTGATGCTCCTGGATTAAGGTAATTGAGGGATGTGGGAGTTTGTGGTTTCAAGTACCTCTTGGAACTGTTCAGTTGCATCAGAAAAGAAGAGAGTTAAAAACAGGAAATCAGTGAAACAGCAAATTTAAAACTTAAATATGACAATAACCAATTAAAAGACAACACACCAGATAGCATCAGTGTTGTTGTTCAGTCGCACAGTCGAGTCCGACTCTTCGCGACCCCATGGATCATCTCCCGCCAGGCCCTCCTGTCTTCCGCTGTCCTCTGAAGTTGGCTCAATTTCATGTTCGTTGCGTTGATGACACTGTCCAACCATCTCATCCTTTGCCGTCCCCGTCTTCTTTGACCTTCAATCTTTCCCAGCATCAGGGTCTTCTCCAGTGAGTGCTCCCTTCTCATTTGGTGGCCAAAGTATTTGAGCTTCAGTTTCATTATCTGGCCTTCCAGGGAACAGTCAGGGTTGATTTCTTTGAGGATTGACTGATTTGTTCTTCTTGCAGTCCAAGGGACTCTCAAGAGTCTCCTCCAGCACCATAGTTCAAAAGAATCTATTCTTCGGCGCTCGGCCTTCCTTATAGTCCAACTCTCACAGCCATACATGACTACTGGGAATACCATTGCTTTGACCATGCGGACTTTTGTTGGCAGGGTGATGTCTCTACTTTTTATCATGCTGTTTAGGTTCGCCATCGCTTTCCTCCCAAGGAGCAGGCGTCTTTTAATTTCATGGCTGCAGTCACAGTCTGCGGTGATCTGGGATCCCAGGAACGTGAAGTCTGTCACTACTTCCACGACTTCCCCTTCTATTTGCCAAGGAGTGATGGGGCCGGATGCCATGATCTTAGTTTTTTTGATGTTGAGCTTCAAGCCCACTTTTGCGCTCTCCTCTTTTACTCTGAGCAAGAGGCTCTTTAGATCCTTTTCACTTTCAGCCATTAGAGTGGTATCATCTGCATATCTGAGGTTGTTGATCTTTTCCCCAGCAATCTTAATTCCCGCTTGTGATTCATCCAGGCCAGCATTTCGCATGATGTACTCTGCATATATATTAAATAAGCAAGGTGACAGTATACATCCTTGTCGTACTCCTTTTCCTATGCTGAACCAATCAGTTGTTCCGTATCCGGTTCTAACTGTCGCTTCTTGGCCCTTATACAGGTTTCTCAAGAGACATGTGAGGTGGTCTGGTACTCCCATCTCTTTAAGGACCTGCCATAGTTTGTTGTGATCCACACAGTCAAAGGCTTTAGCATAGTCAATGAAGCAGAAGTAGATATTTTTCTGGTACTCTCTTGCTTTCTCCATAATCCAGCGAATGTTGGCAATATGATCTCTCGTTCCTCTACCTCTTCGAAACCCAGCTTGTACTTCTGGTAGTTCTCTATCCACGTACTGTTGAAGCCTAGCTTGTAGGATCTTGAGCATGACCTTGCTAGCGTGTGATATGAGTGCAATTGTGCGATAGTTTGAACATTCCTTGGCATTGCCCTTCTTTGGGATTGGAATGTATACTGATCTTTTCCAATCCTGTGGCCACTGTTGCGTTTTCCAAATTTGCTGGCAAATGGAGTGCAGAACTTTAACAGCATCATCTTCTAAGACTTTGAATAGCTCAGCTGGGATACCATCACCTCCACTAGCTTTGTTGTTAGTAATGCTTTCTAAGGCCCATTTAACTTCACATTCCAGGATGTCTGGCTCGAGGTCAGTGATTATACCGTCGTGGTTGTCAAGGACATCGAGGTCTTTCTTGTATAGTTCTTCTGTGTATTCTTGCCATCTTTTCCTAATCTCTTCTGCTTCTGTTAGGTCCCTACCGTTTTTGTCCTTTATCATGGCCAGCTTTGCATGGAACGCTCCCTTGATTTCTCCAATTTTCTTGAAGAGATCTCTAGTCCTTCCCATTCTATTGTTTTCTTCTATTACTTTGCACTGTTCATTCAGGAAGGCCTCCTTATCTCTCCTTGCTGTTCTCTGGAAATCTGCATTCAGTTGGGTAAATCTTTCCTTTTCGCCTTTGCCTTTCGCTTTCCTTCTTTCCTCTGCTATTTGTAAAGCCTCATCAGAAAGCCACTTTGCTTTCTTGCATTTCTTTTTCTTTGGGATGGTGGTGATTGCTGCCTCCTGTACAATGTCACGAACCTCCGTCCATAGTTCTTCAGGCACTCTATCTATCAAATCCAGACCCTTGAATCTATTCTTCACCTCTACTGTATATTCATCAGGGATGCGATCTAGGTCAAACCTGAATGGCCTCGTGGTTTTCCCAATTTTCTTCAGTTTAAGTCTGAATTTTGCAATGAGTAGCTCATGATCTGAACCACAGTCAGCTCCAGGTCTTGTTTTTACTGACTGGATAGAGCTTCTCCATCTTTGACTGCAAATTATATAGTCAATCTGATTTCGGTGTTGCCCATCTGGTGATGTCCATGTGTAGAGTCGCCTCTTAGGTTGTTGGAAAAGGGTGTTCGCTATGACCAGTGTGTTCTCTTGACAAAACTCTGTTAACCTTTGCCCTGCTTCATTTTGCTTTCCAAGGCCAAACTTGTCTGTTATTCCGGTTACCTTTTGACTTCCTACTTTAGCATTCCAGTCCCCTATGATGATGAGGACATCATTTTTTGGTGTTAGTTCTAGGAGGTGTTGTAGGTCTTCATAGAACCGGTCCACTTCAGCCTCTTCTGCATCAGTGGTTGGGGCATAGACTTGGATTACTGTGATGTTGAATGGTTTGCCTTGGAATCGGACCGAAATCATTCTGTCATTTTTGAGATTGTATCCCAGTACTGCCCCCTGCACTCTCTTGTTGACTATAAAGGCCACACCATTTTTTCTACGAGATTCCTGGCCACAGTAGTAGATAATGGTCTTCTGAGAGTTAAATTCGCCCATTCCTGTCCACTTTAGTTCACTGATTCCTAGGATATCGATGTTCAGTCTTGCCATCTCATTTTTGACCACGTCAAGCTTACCTTGATTCATAGATCTTACATTCCAGGTTCCTATGTAGTATTGTTCTTTGCAGCATCGGACTTTCCTTTCACCATCAGACACATCCACAACTGAGCGTCCTTTCGGCTTTGGCCCAGCCGCTTCACTCTTTCTGGGATTACTTGTACTTGCCCTCTGCTCTTCCTCAGTAGCATGTTGGACACCTTCTGACCTGAGGGGCTCATCTTCCGGCGTCATATCTTTTAGCCTTTTGATACTGTCCATGGGGTTTTCTTGGCAAAAATACTGCCAGTGGATCACACTTGGTCTGAGTTCTCTGCTGTGGCCTGTCCGTCTTGGGTGGCCCTTCACGGCATAGCCCACAGCTTCATCGAACCGCTCAAGCCCCCTCGCCACGACAAGGCAGTGATCCATGAGTAATGGACATCAAAAGGTTTCTTAAATGAAAGAAATTTCATCTGGTAATGAAGGCTGAAAACAGGCTAAGCAAGGAGTTGAGGAGTGAGTTCAAACTACTTCAAGTGCCTTTCCTTATGTCACTTGGCTGAAGGGGAGTGCTTTTTGTAAGGAGTTCTTGCAAATGCTGTTGTCTGTGTATGGCAACAACACGGTTTGTTTTCTTTAGGATAAAGCTATTGTAGGCCCCGGTCACACGGGCAGGAAACTGCGGGGGAGAAGCGTGGCTGTTTGCCCTGGGGCAAACTACTGCGCAGTTATTCGATCAGACCTCCCGTGGAGGTCCTGTGGAGGTACCGTGGAGGTTCCATGGCAAGGGAGAGGTGCTGATCACAGGACAAGCCGGCGCGCAACGAAGAAGCGCGCGCCGCGGCAAACCGGGGGTTTTTTGTGTGTACACGACGAATGCGCATGGTCCGTTGGGTGCGTGTGCGCATCCACAGAGACATGGACAAAAAACCCCACCTTATTTGCAAGGGGACATGGGCGGGCGCCGGATGCCACCGGAAACGTGATCAGACGCCCGCCCTTGCCCCACAGTTTCCGGAAACTAGTACCTCCGAGGTACTAGTTTTTTGCCACGCAGTTTCGTCTGGAAGCCTCGGTTGTGTCACGGGAGTGCTACGCTTCCCAGATGTGCCGGTGAGATCGCGCCCGGAAACTCCGCCTGTTTTCCGTCTCACTTGTGTGGGTTCTGTTCCGTGTGACCGCAGCTGTAGTACATTAATCAGAATCCTCAGATTTGATGAGGCCTCTTGTTGTATCTCCTGGCATATTTCATCTGCCCCTGAACCCAAGAGCAGGTAGGTTATATGGAAGGAACTGGGCTGCATATACAAATATTGTTATCTGTAAGGTATCTGACCTATGTAGACAAAAATTGCAGAAGCATGCATAATAACTAGGGCCTGACAATAAAAATTTGCAGTAGTACACTGTTCCTGTGCTGTGTGGGAATGGGTTACTTCTCTTTTGTGATACCTTCAGCACAGCAATAGGAAAGTTTTAGCCTGTTTGTGGTTTCCTTAAAAGCCTCCCTCAGTCCTTGTGAATCATTGTTTTGGGAACTTGTGGAAAAGTTAATCTACTTTCCAGTAAGATGTAATACCAGATTCTCATTGTGTTTACTAGTGCCACACATCCAGATAACAAGCTAGAAGAGGTCCATTTGCAGAAAGAGGCCGCAAGCCAGACTTCGCCACCCTCGTCTGTATCCCCCCTTAGTGCTGTAAAGCCACCCAGGACGAATGCCACTTCATCCACAACCAATGCAAACACAATGCCTACTGTGACAGTACAGGTAGGTTTCTCCTTTCAAAGATTATGTAATGTTTTAAGTATACTAGTTTACAAGTAGTGCTATGGGAAGACTTGGAAGCATAGGGTTTTACTTAGAGTAAATTGTTTGTGGTCTCCTAGGTGGGTAGTGAAAGAACAGAGCTGTTTGGTAGAAGAAGTAAGGATAGTCATCCTTCAAATACTTTTCTTATTTTATGTGTTTATGCACTAAAATCATTCTCTTTTGGCACCCAAAGGAACCCCGCAAGCTCAGTTATGCTGAAGTCTGCCAGAAGCCCCCAAAAGAGCCAGCTCCCGTTCCTGTTCAGCCACTTAGGGAGCTACGTACCAATGTTGCTTCCCCTGCCAAAGCAGAAGAAAATGGCACCCATGAAAAGGCAGGAGAGAAGGCCCATGAAAAACCTGAAGGGAGGGTGAAAGACTTTGCTGTCTTCAGAGGCGCTGGGCCTCCAAAGGGAGCTGCAGGAAAAATCAGGGAACAGAGACGCCAGTGTGGACGTAGGTCTTCTCCTCAGGGAGCACCTCGGCGTGTCGGCAAGGAACAATATGTGCCACCACGATCACCAAAGGAAAATTGATCATAAACTTTTTATTTAATCAGAACTGTGGACTAAAGAGCAATGGAGGAGAAACTGGCCAGCTGTGAGAAACATAAATATGGGGAAAGTGGACACTAGATTCAAGAGCACAGGGTTTGCAGTGTGAGAGAGAGCTTGAAGGGGTCCCAATATTCATCTCTAACTGATATAAAATGCTGGATGAATTGAATCAATATAAATATGTGATAAAGATTATAATTTTTGTAATTTTTTTGTGTTTAATTTGCAGCAGGATTCCTGCCTGAAATAGATTCTGGGGGTATGAATTAGCTTGTTGAAAATGAGGAACAAATACACATTAGCATGTTCCTCAAAAGTAGAAGAGAGGGGCAAAAGAATATTTTTGGGGGAGGAAAGTGTTTCTGTAAAAGTTATAAATTACTTTTAAAAATCTATTTAATGTATGGCTTGTAGGATGATGTGTATGCCATAATGGCCTTGCATTACAAATCAGCCCCAAAACTGACATGCTTGGTCAGTGTGAATGAGTGTAGCCACATACTTGTTATGTCATGATCTAGTCACTGATGATAACTGAATGTACTACTGTAGTATTTTGTGTTTGGAAATGTAGTCTTTGATCTTATTAATTTGGTCAACTTTTAAAACTATGACTTTACTTTTGAGTATACAACCAGCAAGATTAGTAAACAGAAATAGCAGGCAAGATTTTTAATTTGTTCTTGCTTTTTCTCTAATTAGGGGCTGAAGTGCTTCCCCCACCCCACTGCTTTAGTAGTTTTCTCTCAACTTTATTACAGAATTATGCACATCTAGCTGGAATGAATGTTCCAGTACTGGTGCAGGTCTGATACAGGTAAAAAGAAAACTGCACAGTAAATATTCTCTTGGTATCACATTTAATAAACCTGGACTTTTAAACTGTTGAATACGCTATAGAAGTGTGGCAAATCCACTTGAGGTCTGAGTTTATCCAACCTAGACTTCTGCAGAGTGGCTTGCATTGGCGTACTGGAAAAGCTCTTTTTGCTAAAAGGCACTTCATACTATACTGGAGATCAGGTTTTCTTTAGAGGGGAGATTTTTTGAACAGCAAGTTTTAGTAACTTGTAGGTTTCCCCAATTACTAGAGTTGATAGCCATGAAAATGTTTAGGTTATTTTGGAGAACATTGGAGATTACTTTTATGTAGCTTTGTGTTAATGAGATTAACAACATTATTGTCTAACAAGCAATCTGGTTTACAAGATGGTAATAGTAGTTGGTAAAAGAAGAAATAGGAAAAGGTCAGTGTGTTAATCTGCCAAAATTCATATGCTAGGGTTCAAGGTTCTGTATTAAAGTGTATGGGGAAAGTATCTTGCAACAGTATATCTTTTTCCTCAGTTAATAGCAAGTATACAAATCTAAAGTAGTTAGTTGTGAACACTGGAAAACTCCATTGCGAGATACCACCAAACATCTTATTTGTATATGCTAGTGATGACTTTAAAATGTCAGTGGCAGATAAATAACTGTGAAAATGTTCATCTTCTGATTTCTTAGCCAGATAATCCTTGGCAATTTCTTACTCAGTAGGCATTCTCTATCAATGGCTTTGAGAACACTCATATCTATTTTTTTAAGGAAATATATATATATATAAAGTCAGATTTGTCATTTCTCTAACTTATTATTCAGCTTGGCAATCACTTTTTTGATTTGAGAAGTGTATATGTACTTATGCAGTTAGTATTCTTTTTCTACACCTTATTAATCATTATTCATTTTAAACTACCTGTGCTGGGTTTGGTAATCTTTAAATTTACACAAATCATTGATCACATCTGTTAACACAAACACACTTTTGGTTTTACTTATAATGGACATAACCCACAAAAGGTAAAAATATTTAAAGTGTTAAGAATTCTGCAAAATGTATAGAGGACTATTTGAAAATGTTTTAAAGATCATAAATCCTAATTGCACTTGGGATGGAAAACATACTGAACAGCTGCAGATATACTTAGGGTAGACATGCACTGTGCCATTGCTAATGAATGATGTCTTTGAATTATAATAGAAGTCTGGAGTTCTGAAAGAGAAATTTGGTTGCAGTTCAAAAAGAATGTAGTTTTGGGCGAGGAGATTAGTGAAAATGTGACTTGGCAATGCAAGTATACCCTGTGTACGTGTCCATGTTTGCGTGGAATCTTCAGTCAGAATAATTTAAAATGTAACTTACTTTATTGGATGTTAAAACAAGTAGAGTTCACAGTCCTTTCTTGTGAGGCAAAACACTTTACATTTGGAAGGGATGCATTATACATCCTGGACATGTGTGCGTGTGTACGTGCATGCCTGCATTTCCCACAGCAGGTAATGGCTCTTGTGCAATGTATGTGTATAATTGTGTGAACAGCTTTTTCCAGTGTGAAATTACTTGCCTAGGGGGCTCACTATAACTCAAGTATTTGATAATTGTCTGCTTAACTAACATAGCATCCTGTTTCCCCCTCACCTCGGTCTGTTACCTTGGATGTCTAAACTTCTTGGTTTAGAGGGAATAACCAAGTAAATACAATTGTTATAAAGAAAAAACGTGTTTGCTCATAACTCTCCCAGCAGTCATTGCACCATTAGAAACATATCTGGGCTTGCTGTTGCTCTTATTCTCACGCAATGCCTTGTGTTTCCATTGATGTCTCTTCCCGCTTCACTCTGAAAACAAGGAAGAATAAAATTTTGGGAACTAAATTCAGTGCTGAAGCATTTCCACTGTCTAATTGCGAGAATGTGAACTGTGATGGTGCTTGTTTTCTGCATAGCTGTGCATTATAAGTGTTAATTGGCAAGTCTTCATTTTTAGGGTTGATCGACAGAGGTACTTAACTATTCATAAACTCTTGTCATCTGCTAGAAACAGCATTGGATGAATGTAAAAATATATACCAGTATAGCTTGTACTGGTAAACGTAACCAAAACTGAAATTTTCATTCTAAATGTTGGATCAGTAGAGATGGAACTGCTGATTGTATTTATATTACATCACTGTCAACCAACCAGGCCCTGGTTATTTTCTCCATAACAAGGTCATCACCTGAGATGCTTGCCTTTTACAATTGGAAATTCATTTTTTTTAGAAAACAGTCAAGAAGGTGAAGACCACATATAACTTTCTGTTTGTCATTTATTCCTTTGTCATTTATTGGTGATTTTGAGGTATTTTCTTTGTTAGCTAGAAATGTGAGTTTCCCCCCTCCCCCCACATTCTTGGTTTTGGTAAATAACTCTGGGCCACATTACTGTATGTCTGGTGTGGACGATATGAAGTGGAAATGGTTGATTTGCATGAGTCTTTTCCTGCTTTTCTTTCTCTTAAGTTAGCATGGCAGAATGTAAAGCAGTAGGTTAAAATAGATCCGTCTTAATGACCTGAAGAAAATAAATCTGAAACTGGGGTAGATCAGTAGCAATTAAGTGACTTAATGCTTTACTGTAGTTTAAATAGCTATGGCCTTACTACGTCAATATCAACTGTCTGAATATATCCACTCTTTTTACTGTTACCCAAGTGAATATTCACATGGGCTAAAAATATCTGCTACGTGTGTACAGATTTTAAATTTGTAAGATGCAAAATTGTATACAGACAAGATGCAACAAATGCACTTCAGGGTGGGGGGGGTCGCTTAAACTTTTGTAAATTGTTGATTACAACAAATATGCAATAGGTTTTTTCTTTAAGTGTTGATATTTCCTTCTGAAACATGATTGTTGCCATTATCTTTAATGGTCTACCATGCTCTTATTTGTGTATGTTTGTATAAATATTACATAGAGTGGGCTTCCTTTAGGATGGTACATTTGATTTTTCTTTTCTTTTTTTGGATGTTGGTTGGGTTTTAAAAGGTCTTCTGCACAGACTTGGGAAGAGAGCAGATGAGTGTATTAATGTATACTTGGAAGGATTTGAAATGGGAGCTAATCATATGGCTTGCTTCTGAAAAAACAGTCTTCAAACTAACCTGTATCAACTTTAACAATTTTATATTTAATAGCTAGAGATGTTTATTTTTATGGAGATTCAGTCATGTATAAAACTCCCCTGTCAAACATATGTGATTAGTGCACAAATGACTTCTGTTTTATAAGTCAAGCTATTACTTCTCCCGCAAACGTTTTGACTTCTCCGAGATATTTAGTGTCACTTTTTGAAGTGACGGGGCTCATTTGGAAACATAACAGATATCTGGCTTCATCGTCAGTTTGGTTTATTCCTGTTGTCAAAAGTGTCTAAAACAACAAAATTGTGTAAAGTAGGTTCATGCTTAATTGTTAAAATTATACATGTATTTGTATTTGTTTTTTGACATTGCCAAGGTGCTATGGGAAATTGAAATAACTGTTAGAAGGAAATAATAAAATCCACCTTAAAAGACGCAACCTTTTGTCCAGATGCTAAATCGGTTGGCAGACACAAACCTGTTTATACCACCTATTGATTAAAATGGGGGAGGGAGGGGGGAGAAGGACATACTTGAACATACATGTTCAATACTTTTAAGCCTGCATTTAAGAGAGGGCAGGTTCTGTGTGTAGATGTCAGTTCTCTACTTGATCAGAAAACTTGATGGAAATAGCGAATATAGCAAAAGGTGGAAGACCAGACTTGCCCATTTTATTTCCTGCTATTTTCTTGGAACAAAATCAGTTACTTCATGGGGTTCTAACCTAGTTGGAGGGGAAGCTCTTGAGACTCATCTTCAGTGACAGGAGAGTTGTCTTAAAATTGGGCAGCTCTGTCCTGAGGAAAAGTTAGTATGGGTTATATTTCCTAAAGTAGGGGCACCTATTGTACAAGAGATTTTACCGAGATGGAGGTTAAAGAAAAGTAGTTGGAGACTGGGGAAGACTTAGATGGCAGAAGATAGATAATCACAAGTAAGGATGTGTCCAAAATTCAGGGGGTGGCTCATGAGGCAAGAGCATTGTGGATGAGTGCACAGTTTGTCAGGTTTAGGGGAAGGGTGTATTGAGACGGGGATGGTGTGAGTCTGGAAGCACAGCAGGGGCAAATGCTTGGCAATTGGGAAGTTAAACACGATCTGGCCCACCAGGCAATGTAAACGATAATGAGAGGAGACTTTACTTGCAAAATACAGGATTGGAGTGTTAGTGGACACAATCTCAACACTATTAAATTTCAAAGGTGTGAATGTTAGGGCCCTTTCAGAGTCAAACTTCATCTAATTGCACCAGTTACAGTAAGAACAGTAGATGGCAAACGGGCTTATTGAAAATATAAGTAATTTCAGTTTGAGACATAAATAGTATAGTTAAACTGCCTAGTAGTGCATACCTATGCAATAGCATGGTAAAACTGAAGGGGATTTTTCTTCTTCACACACCAACTACCAACCCTTGGCCAAATTAGGCTGAATTGTTTTAAGGGCCCCATATTTTCAAAGAATCTGGAATTCTGCATTTTGTAGTTAAGCAGTGAACTTCAACCAAAATAAGCATTTGCCTCCAATTCTTTGCCTCCAATTCTCATCAACAGTGACTATCAACAGTGACTATCTAATGTGGACTTCTTGGGAGCTTGATGGCTTATCTGTCTTGCTGCATCAAGCACAGTCGCTGTACTGAGCATGAAGCCACATTCTATGAGTAGTTCAGTGGGTCTCTCTTGGGTTTTATTATATAATTCAGCTGCTGAGGTTCAATTTAAATTCTGAGGCCATTGAGTTAAAAATACAGCAATGGGTCCTTGGGATGCTTTAAAGCCTAAATACCTACAGGCTTCTTTGTAAGAGTTGTGGTGGTTCTATGCCTGTGTGAAACCCATAGATAACAAGGGCTAGAAAAATAATATACTTTTAATGGGTGAGTGAAAATGTCAGTCTCTAGGACTGCTTATTTTCCTTGCTTGTATCTTCAGTAGACACATGGGTTTATGCTACTGGCAAGTTGTGTAGACTTAGGCTGTTTTCACGCACATTGGATAATGCACTTTTAATGCACTTTGGCAATCATTCGCAACTAGATTTTCCTGTGTGAAATAGGAAAATCTGGTTACGAATGATAGCTTAAAGTGGCTGTCCAATGAATATAAAGGCAGCCTTTCAAATGAAATATGATAGTTGGATCCACCAGAAGGTATAAGTTAATGAGCACTAGAGACTGTGGGTTTAGATGCAAACCCTGCTGTACTAGAACTCAACAAAAAGGGGCAGGTCTGTAGCCTATGTGTGAGAAAAGAATGATACATTTTCTCTTACTGTGCAGATCTTGTTTTCCTCTTAATGCAAAGAAGAGGTGATGGTATTTGTGTGTTTTGCCACTGCACTAACTCTTTCCTCCCATGGACAGGGTTGCTAACTCTGGGTCGGGAAATTCCGGGAGATTTAAGGGTACAGCCTAGGAACAGCAGGGTTGGGGAGGCAAGGGACCTCAGTAGGGTATGATTCCATAGATTCCCCTCTCCAAAACAGCCATTTTCTCCAAGAGAACTCACCTCTCACACCTGGTTGAGGGCTGCTTTAAACAGAAGGCCCTGTGTATGCATATGGCAGGTTAAATGAGGCCCACTCACTTGTGCACACTATTAGCACCCAAGTTTCCATGAAGGCCCCTGCCCTGGTATGCTAACGCCACACATGCAATGGAAAACAAGCACATTACACTGCTTCTGTAGCTTGCATAGGCCAATTTTGGTAACCTCTCCCCTAACTCTACCCCTTAATGCCTTGGACCACATTGGTTTTTATAACTGTGCTAACTGTAGCCAAAACATCCACCTGATTTACCAAAACCAGACCACTTAAAGCTAAGTTAGGTTTCCTCAAATGTCAGGAGCTTCCTTAGGTTTGAAAAAAAAATACTTTATGAATTAGCCACATGAAAATAACTCTAGTAAAATGGGTAGGATCAAGTGCTACCCACTTAACATAGTACAGAATGAGTTAAAGGCAGTCTGTTAGGGAAGGATGGAGAAAAGTGGCCTCTGTCCCCTGAGAATTTATAGAATGAATTTTGGATTGGCAGATAGGGACATTGTGGGTCCCCCCCCCCCAAATCTTTCCTCCACGTTCTGACCTAGCTTACATCTAACTTCATGATTGTGGTACCAGTGCGGTCACACATGGGGTTACTGCATACATGTTGGGCTGCCATGGAGAGATTGTGAAGCTCAAAAACTAGAGGGTGCTCTTTCCCCATCTCCACACTGTTTCCCCACCTTTTTCAATGGAAAAAGAGGTGGCAGAACATCCTCGCCCTGCTGTCACGGGGAGAGGTTCTTTGTTTGGAAGATCCATGTGAGGAAAATAACAGTCTTCTGCCTTAGGCAGACCATATTCAATGCAAAGAATTCAGAGTAACTAACCACAAATAAAGCTCTCTGGGGGGGAAAATGCACGTCTTGTGAGGTAAAAAATCACCAGATATGGATGACAATGTCTTGTGTCTATTATGCCTTGGTGAGCACAAATGTCTTGCGATGCCTGCTATGTAGACAGTTCACTCCTGAAACAAGACATGACAGAATGTTGCATTTGACAGCTACTGTGTGGGAAGAAGCTTTGTCCAGTGCTGATTCTGACAGTCATATGAGCATGGCAAGATTACCGTAAATCTGAAGAGATAGATCCTATCATTGTCACCTCTGGTGGATCCAAGACCAGTTTAAGAGCCCTTGGCTCTGGTTGCAATTGTTGAAAAAGGAGCAATCCACTACTGTCATCTCCTGAGAGAAGTTCATCAGAGCTTCTGCATTAAAGAAAACGCCTTGGTCACCTTGGTGGATGAGTTGCGCTGGGAGATGGACAGAGGAAGGGTAACTGTTGATTCTCCTGGTCCTCTCAGTGGCTTTTGACACCTTACAGGTGCGAATCCACAAATTAGCGTCCTGTGCAAGGTTTCTTGCGGGTGCCGGCAGAGTTCGCGAAGTTATCTTAAGCAGTGGTTCTCAAATTTAACATAAGATTATTTTAATTTGTGATATCTTTTATCAAATTTAAATTTTATTTTCTATTATATGGCTATCCTATTTAACTTTATTACTTATGACTTTATTACTCATATATGATTTATGCTAGTCTTTGACCATATTAATAAATCTGAATCTGATCATGGTATTCTTTTGGACTGCCTATCTGGCCTGGAATTGGGAGGTACCTTCTTGAGTTGGTTCTGGTCTTACCTGAAGGGTAGGTTTCAGAAGGTGGTGCAGGAGGACTGCTGCTCAGGCCTTTAGCCTACAAATCCCACAAGGTTCCTTTTGTACCCTATATTTTTTAACATCTGTGTGAAACTGCTGGGTGAGGTCATCCAGAGATTTGGGTTGGGTTGGGTTATCACCCATAAGCAGATGACACTCAGCTCTCTTGCAGGGGATCGCAGGAAGGCTGTAGAACCCCTGAACCAGTGCTTGGAGGCAATTTGGAGTGGATAAGGGCGAATAAACTGAAGCTCCATCCTGACACGATGGAAATACAATTGGTGCACAGAAGCTCTGACCTGGGATTTAAGGTATCGCCTATTCTGGATGTGGTCACACTTCCCTGGGAGGAACTGGTGCATAATCTGGGAGTGTTCCTGGCCAGGAGTGACTTTTACCAGCTTCGTCTGGTTAAACAGCTGTGTCCACTCCTGGGCACTCCTTGGTTACTTCTAGATTAGATTACTGCAGTGCACTTCATGTGAGATTGCCCTTGAGAAGTGTTTGGAAATTTCAACTGGTACAGAATGCTGCAGCCAGGATGTTGACTGGGGTGGGTTGTAGGGACCATATCACTCCTGTCTTGGCCTATATCTGCTGGCTCCCAATTTGTTTCTGGGCACAATTCAGGGTGCTGGTCTTGACCTTCAAAGACCTATACAGTTTGGGACCAACAAACTTAAACCCTTACGAATCTGCTATCCACTAGGGTCATCTTTGGAGGCCCTGGTTTGGGTGCCCTTCCCCTGAGATTAGGTGGGGGGCATCCCGCGACAGGGCCTTCTTGCTCATAGCACCAAAGCTCTGAAACTGTCTCCCCCAAGGAGATTAGTCTTGTCTCCTTTTTCCATCTTCCGCCAATGCATGAAGATTTTTTTATTTCATTTGACACTACTTCAGTGATTCCTCCTTCCTAACCAATGTAGCTGTTTTCATGTCTTTTATGTATTTTAACTCTGTTTTTAATGGTTTCAATGTGTGTGTTGGGGGAGTGAGTTTAATGGTTTTAAAATGTGATTTTATCATGTATGTTTTATGTTGGTAGCTACCTTGGTGGACCTTGGTAGGGCAGAAAGGTAGGATTAAATTTTTGTAAACCAACAAATAAAAAGGCTTGTATCAAGTACAAGCATGTGGGAAAAAAAGCATTGCTGAAGTCATCTTCCTCCTCCAATAATAAGTATTTGATTCTGACATGGTCATCCCTTGAACCTGTTGCTGAATGCACATCGATTCTGCGAACTTCACAATTGGGCCACTCGTTGAAGTTGGCAGTGTCAGAAGATGAAATTCTTAATTCCGGACCACCCTTTCACCAACCGTCACCTTGTTGATTGGCTCTAGCACGTCAGTCAGTCAGGCGCATCCCCTATCTCTCCCCTGAGACCTGTTTTAAGAGGACCTGTATGATACACACTACAGTTATCACAATTGGAATCCATATGTCCCTCTAAGTTCCAACGTAGCCAATGTCAAGTAAGGCCTCCCCAATAACATTCTGAGGCCACTGGGGAATCAGATTTTCAATCCTATTTCAGCTATCATCAGTCACAGTATAATGAGCAGGACTTTGTCTCAGAAGTGTCCCCAGAAGACCAGCTGCTGGAGCCACTGATGTATTCCCATGGTGAAGACTTGAGGCTCTATAGTGAGCAACTTATCTATAGGGCGAGAGCACTTATAATTGATGTCTTGTGCCCTCTGCCCTAAGGGCCACAGATCTGGTGTTCAAGGTGATACATCCCAACTCTGCTGGTCCAGTCACCACCTCTGCCATGGAAGGATTGTTGGAAATAACTTCAGGGCTGTTCAAGCTTGCCTCTACGCCATCGTCAGCCTCAAATTAAAAAAACCCAACACAATACAGAAGCAAACAAGACAGCTGTCTTTTTCTATTCCAACATCACACTGCCAATTTCCTAGTTGTCAGCTACATTCAGGGAAGAAACAAAGGCACTCAACTTTTGGCCCATGTCAACAGAGAAGGCCACAAGCTTGTTCAAGTAGCCAAAAGAATTATGCCTCTTCTGCCTTGACATTCAAATTCGCTAAGAACCAGTGCATAACAGCCAGATACTGTTTCTGTGAAATGGCTAACTGGATATGCTGTGGGAGGAAAGCACAGACGTGGCAAGCTCCTGGCACTAGGGCATTGAAGTTCTCCAAGCATCAGATTTCCTCTGCCAAGTATTTGCCAGATTTACGGCCTGCAGCCTAGCCGGAGCAAGTTCACTGTGGTGCTGCTCCTGGCTTCTTTCTGTGGTGTGGTATCAAGTGAAACCTAAGCCAGAGTTGAAGACCTCCTATTTGATGGGATCGAGCTATTTAGTAGTAAGATTTATGAATAATTCTAGCTATAAGTCTAGGAGTATTCTGCTGCAGTCATCTCTAGCTCCACCCTGCTGTATTTCTCCAAAGACCACTAAGGTCAATGGCATCTACCACAGCCATAGTCCCATATGCCAAACTACACATGTGTATCCTGCAACAGTGGTTCCTAAAAGTCTGAAGTCCTAGCGCTGTTCCCCACCTAATGGGGAAGAACATCCAGGTCACAACAGACAACCTGTTATGTTATATATAAGCATGCAGGGCAGCATAGTCTCATCCACCTGGTATCTTTTGACATCCAAAATATGTGAATGATGCATCCTTCATGGATCTACTGTCCAAACTGTACACAAAGCAGGAAAGAGCAACTACATTGCAGACTTCCTCAGTTGATTCTTTTATTGCCTCACAAGGGTTGGCGCTGCTGATATTACTTGATCGAACAGCAGCATTCAACACAGTTGATCATAATCTGTTGACTCACTGCCTCACCAACACTGGAATCCATGGGGCAACCATGCAATGGCTTACCTCATTCCTCCATGGTCGGAGACAGAGAGGGTGACGTAGGGAGGGAATGTGTCCCCAAGGTACCCTCTGGAGTGCTGGGTTCCTCAGGGGGCACTTCTCTCCCCAATGTTATTTAATAGCTATATGTGCCCCCTTGCCCAGCTAGTGTGGAGTTTTGGGCGCATGCAGGGCAGCATAGTCTCATCCACCTGGTATCTTTTGACATCCAAAATATGTGAATGATGCATCCTTCATGGATCTACTGTCCAAACTGTACACAAAGCAGGAAAGAGCAACTACATTGCAGACTTCCTCAGTTGATTCTTTTATTGCCTCACAAGGGTTGGCGCTGCTGATATTACTTGATCGAACAGCAGCATTCAACACAGTTGATCATAATCTGTTGACTCACTGCCTCACCAACACTGGAATCCATGGGGCAACCATGCAATGGCTTACCTCATTCCTCCATGGTCGGAGACAGAGAGGGTGACGTAGGGAGGGAATGTGTCCCCAAGGTACCCTCTGGAGTGCTGGGTTCCTCAGGGGGCACTTCTCTCCCCAATGTTATTTAATAGCTATATGTGCCCCCTTGCCCAGCTAGTGTGGAGTTTTGGGCTGGATTGTCATCAATATGCTGATGACACCTAGTTACTCCTGTTGATGGGTAGCTGGCCGGATACCATCACCAAGAATTTGGCCGAGGGTTTGGGGTCTGTGGCGAGATGGTTAAAGCACAGTCGGTTGAAACTGCATCCAGGTAAGAAAGAGGTTCTGTGGCTGGGTAGGGGGAGTCACATTTGGATTGCCAACTCCCGACTATTGAGGGTGTGCCCCTATCACTAGCACAGACCGTCAAGAGCCTGGATGTGACTTTGGACCCCTCCCTGTCTATGGAGGCTGAGGTTGCGAAGGTTGCCAAGCTGGTGTTTTTCCAACTGTGCCTGGTTAGGCAACTGGCTCCCTACCTCTCTCGCCCTGACCTAGCCACAGTAATCCATGCAACAGTCAACTCCAGGATAGACTACTGTAATTTGGTCTACGCAGGCCTACCTTTGCACCTGACTTGGAAGCTCCAACTGGTCCAGAACACAGCCGCATGGGTCTTTACTGGGACCCCTTGGACAGCACACTTGTGCTGCACTGGCTTCCAGTGGAGCACTGGATCAGGTTCAAGGTTTTGGAGTTGACCTTCAAGAGTCCCTGACCTTATTCCCTTAGCGGTCAGGGACCCACATATCTTTGGGACTGCCTCTCTCAGCATGCCCCTGGAACAGCATCACACTCAGGGAATAAGAACCTCCTAGCGGTCTCTGGCCCGAGAGAGAGATCCAGATGTCCTCAACTGGGGCTAGGGCTTTTTTGTCCTTGGCCCCCGGCTGGTGGAACTCTCTGTCATAAAATGTATGTGCCCGGCAGGAATTATTACCTTTCCGCAGGGCATGTAAGGCAGAGATGTTCCACTGGGTATTTGGTTGAGGGCAGCGATGGGACAGCATGACATGTGGCACTCTCATATACTCTCCCCATCCCTCGCAACCTCCCCCCCAAGGTTGGGGAGCTGAATTTTCCCCGTCATCTTGGACTGCATATTGTTTTATTTACTGATCTGTTTCTGGGTAGTTTTAATACTGGTTTTAATTTAAATTATTTATCATATTTTATTCTATTGTAAGCTGCCCTGTGCCTTACTTGTAGGGAAGGATGGTCTAGTAAATCTAATTTAATAAATAAATAATAACCGAACCATCACTTTCTCTTCCTGATTTTCCAACAATGGGGCACACCTAGTATAGATCTGTTTGTGACAGATGCAAACAAGTAATGTACCCTACTCTGGTCCCAGTCAGTCAGCCATCCCCACTCAGTGTGGGGGGGGGGCATGTACTATGCTTTTCTGTCACTCCTGTTGATTGCATGAATGCTGTGCAGGATGACAGCAGAGAACACAACGGCCGTAGTAATTGCTCTGTTACATCCCAGGTAAGTGTGGTTCCTCCGTTGTTCTCGATGACCCAAGGCAAATATGTCTTTCTGCTTCACCATGACGTCCTATAGCAGGGCCCATGTCTGTACCTGAACATACACAGCTTACATTTGACAGTATGGCTTATTAATTCCCCAACAATTGTAATTCAGAACCTGTGAAACAGGTATTACTAAATGCTAAAAAGCCTTCAACGTGGTGCTCATACTTGGCAAAATGGAAGCATTTCTCATTATGGTCCAGTCAGAAACAGACCCAGTTGACATGCTCCCTTGGTCAAATTTTTGATTACCTCCTACAGATGGGTATGTCCTCATCCTCAGTCAAGGTACACCTCTCTCTCTCTCTCTCTCTCTCTCTCTCTCTCTCTCTCTCACACACACACACACACACACACACACAGTGGAAAATCAGTCTTTGCCCAAAGGGATTTAAAGTATTTCTTAAAGGACTGTTAGGCCAATTTCCACCAGTCTGGACCCCCTATTCCCCAATGGAATCTCTCACTGGTACTGGCAAACTGATGGGCCAGCCCTTTGAACCTATGGCCACTTGTTCATTCAGACTGCTGTCCATGAGAACCATATTCTTGGTAGCCATAACATCAGCAAGGACAGTCAGTGAACTCCAGGATCCTTGTCGTGATCCCCCCTTCCTCAAAAGTTTCGACGCGAGGGTAGTTGTATGACTATCCCTTGAATTTTGGCCTAAGATAGTTTCAGATTTTCACCTAAGCCAAGATATCAACCTGCTAGTATTCCTTCCACAGCTACAGGATGAAACTGAGCATGCCCTTCAAACTTCAGAGGGCTTTGCTGCTTTAACTGAATGGAACCGGAGGTTTCAGAAAAGACAATATCCTATTCATCTCATTTAGGCTCTGAATTGAACCATAAGCTTTCCCACACAATCCATTTCCCAGATAGATTGTCACTTGTTTCCAATTATGCTACCAGTTTGCGCAAGCCCATTCCACCAGAGAATAATTGACCTTGGCAGCAACCCAGCAAGACCTTCCAGTAGAGGAGGTATGCAAGAAGACAACATGGTCATCTACTTGCACTTTTGCCAAGCACTGTTCTATGAACACATGCCAGGAAAGATGCAACAGTTGGAAAGGTGGTAGTCTGAGCAATATTTACCCAAGAACTCATACCTGTCTTCCAAAACTTGCTGTCAGTTTGTTACTCTCCCATGTGGGACTGCACAGGTAGCATGTCGATGAAAACAGAGTTACACTTACCTGTAACTGTTGTTTGTGGTCAGCTGTGCAGTCACACATCCCTCCCTCCTGCCCACTGTGAGCTCTAACAATTATAATAAGGTTAACTCTCTCCAACAGTATCTGAAGAAGTAAGCAGTGACTCATGAAAGCTCATACCCTACCACATATGTTGTTAGTCTTTACAGTGCTATTGGACTCCTACTCTTTTCTAGGATCTCTCCCACAGTGGCAATGAACTGAGAGAAGAGAGTTCTAACTACTACTTTGATGCTGGAAAAGGCAGTGGACTCCTACTCTTTTCTAGGATCTCTCCAACAGTGGCAATGAACTGAGAGAAGGGAGTTCTAACTACTACTTTGAAAAAAAACAGTGTGGCGAGGACATCCTCTAGAGTCTGGAACTCCAAAATCTCTCCTCAGCAGGACTGTATGTGTGCAGTAACCCTGTGTGTGACTGGACTGGTGGCCACTTGATGAACCAGGTAAGTGCAACCCTGTTTCCCCCCAGAGTGGGAATCTTGGTTGTAAGCTCCTTAGGGTCAGGAACTTTCCAGTTACTCAAGTACCATCTGGGTCCACTGGGACCTTATAAAGTAAGAAAATGCCTTGACCTGGATAGCCCAGACAAGTCTAATTTTGTCAGATCTCGGAAGCTAAGCAGGGCTGACCCTGGAAAGTACTTGGAAGGGCAATCTCCAAGGAATAGCAGGACGCAGAGGCGGGCAATAGCAAGCCACCCCTCTGAAACGTCCAAGCCCCACTAGGGGTCGCCATAAGCCAACCACGACTTCCAGGCAAGCACGCAAAATGCACACACGCAATATATAAACATTTTTAAAAGATTAAGAAAATAAATTCCAGCGCAACATTTCTTTCATCACATACATGAAGTAAGCTCTATGACAGTTTATGCTGGAATAAATTTGATGTAATCTGTAAAGTGCCACTGGATCCCTGTTTTATTTGGCTACTCCAGCCTCCCGTGCCTGCCTGGAATTGACGTTCTGCCCTGCCCTTCAGGCTGGGGTGCAGGGCCGTCTGCCCAATACGCCGTGCGTCCCCTTCCCCTTCAGAAGTGCCCAGGCTTGCCCGCTTTGAAGGCGGAGGAAAGGCCGGCCGGCGGAGCGGAAAGCAGCCAGTTGGTGGCGCCCCATGGCCGGCCTGGATCGCTTTGAGGGCTGGGCCCAGCCCTGCCTGAGGCGGCGCTTGCTTGTCTCGCACGGTTGTAGGAGCTGCGGGAGCCTGGGCTGGGCCTCTCCGCCCTCCCGCCTTTCTCATGTGACCCGGTCGGGGGTAGCTCAGCGCGGTGGTGAGGAGGGAGGAAGGAAGACGGCGGCGGCGAGGACGGGGCCGAAGGCGGCAGGAGGATTATGGCTGTGGGAGTAGCCATCGTCGGTTCTGCTGCTTGGAGCCGCAGGACTCGGAGCCCCCAGCGCTGAGGAAGAGGCGCCGCCCGAGCCGGCCACTTTCTTTTCTCATCATGGCTGAGCCGCCAGGCGGTAACGGTGCCGTCTCTCCTCCCGCTGGTTTGCCTCGAGAGGTGCGCGAGCAGCTGGCCGAGCTCGAGCTGGAGCTTTCGGAAGGTGAGCGTCGCTGGGAGCGCGGGCTTCTTCCGGTGGGTCCGGAGCCCCCTTCGGCCCCCGCTCAAGGGCGGCGGCCAGCTCGCCTCTTGGCGTGGCTCCATGTCCCTGGACTGGGGCTTCCTCCCTTTAGGCTTCGCGGTGGAATTGAGCTGGGTCGGGGTCTGCGTGCGCGTGCCGGAAAAGGAGAATAGGCACATTCCCTGCTATGCCCAACCATGCGCGGTGCAGCTCCCCCCCCCTTCCCCTGTTCTGTAGATATGGCGAGGATTTCTGTAAGGTACAGCATGGGGTGTGTGTGTGAAAGAGCGAGCGAGCTGTGCTTTTCCTTTCTAAGGGGTTGTGATTCGGAGGAGGGTTATATATACTTGGGCACGCTTATTTTTTTCTGCCAGCCCCCCCGCCCCCGGTAGCCTTAATTGTCTTTTTCTGTTGTTACCGTCGTTGCTTCATAAGATTTCTTTTTATTTTTTTCTCCCCTCCCCCCGCTGTCTCTGATTTTATTGTGAGTCGAAGCTTTTACTGTAGCATATCTTCCGGTCACTTCTGTAATCTTTCCCCTGCCGTTTTAGGTATAATAAAATGGTTAGGTCTCTGCTACAGCGTCACCTTGCTATTTTCATGTTAATAGTTGTGTGTTTGAGGGAGCTCCCCCCTCCATGAGACTGGGTGAAAGGTACAAGTATTATGTATAAGCTTATGTATGTTTCTAACGGCAAGGTTTCTTGTCACCCAAGAGATGAGGCTATAGTTGTCCTTTTTTTGCCTTATGTTTACTCTGTGAAATTGCCTGCTATGTCATACAACTGGTCTTGTAACAGTATCATAATCCCTTGGCTCTAGAGGTAGGATAGGGCCTGATAAAAGCCCCCCCCCCATGTGAAGGGTAAATGTTTTTTTTTTAACTCTCTGGTGTCCATAAGAGACAGAGACGGCAATGTTGGATCAGGCCAAAGGCCCATCCAGTCCAACACTCTGTATCACACAGTGGCCAGAAATACCAGTGCCATCAGGAGGTCCACCAGTGGGGCCAGTTTAGCGCTTAAGTGAGTTTGGCGATGAGCCTATATATTATCTTCATTTATATTCATCATCTTTCCCCAGTGGGGGTCAAAAGCAGTTTACATTGTTTGTTCTTCTTCCATGTTATTCTCACAACAGCCCTGCAAATTAGGTTTGACTGAGAGTGCATGATTGGCCCAAGGTCACCCAGCAAATTTTCATAGCAGAATGGGGATTCAAACCTGGGTCTCCCAGATTCTAGTCCAGTACACTAACCACTACACTGCTCTGGATGGTGCCTTGGAATTGGATAGGCAACTTTTGGGGGTTGCTCTTGATCCTTTGTTATCTAAATTCCTTTATTCCAGAACACATTAATCTGACCTCTAACCCTGTTCTTGTATGATGTGACCTGTGTTATCATGCTTAACTGTTTGGAGGTAAGAGAGAATTATAGCTGACTGGCTTAAAAGCCTTTTCTTGGCCTCTTTTTTGATATGTCTTTAATGTGGTAGTGAATCTTGGTCTTTTTCAAATATCCTTTGTTTGTTTGTTTATTTTTGCCGTATATGAGCACTAAACCGCTCATACAGCCCCTGAGGATAGAGAGTGACCTGATGGTTTTTCTCACACACCCCTTCCCGTTTACTGACATATTGTGGATTTTAGCACCTCCTTCAAGGATGCTCAGAGTAAAACCGATGCCTGTTAGTGACTATAAATGGGAGGAGTTTTGGATAACAATGAGATTTGGGGGAATAAGGCATTTTCCATGTCACCTGTGCAAGCTGCTTCATGCTGATGTAATCAGTTAACACAAGGTTCCTGTTTATACCAAAACTCGTACATTGTGCTTGAGCCATAAATGGCACATTTCCTCCTCTTTTTGTGGCCTCTCCCACCACCCTGTTTACTCATCTGAATTCTGTCTGTTAGGCTGTTGCCCTTGTTTTTGTTGAAAATGATGCCCATGAATGACTTTTGTAGAACAGAAGTTTCAGATGATAGCTTTGTTAGTTTGCAGTAAAAGCTAGATCTGAGTCCAGTAGTACCTAAGAGACCAACAAGATTTTCAGAGTATGAGCTTTTGAGAATCAGTGCTCCCATCTGTAGATCAGAAGGAACTGTGTGGGGAGAATATATATGATTCCCTAACCTGGAGTAATTTTTTTCCTACTTGTATACCAGCCCCACTTGAGTAAGTACTTAGTTCTTTGTCTTGAGTACAAATTTAGTTATTCTTTAACAGACATACTAGAGGGATACGTTGCTTCGGTGTGCAGACCGGAATCTCAAAAACTGTCTTGGGTTAGTAAAAGGGCCCATTAAAATATTTTACTTCCAGTGACAAGTCTCAGTTTCAGATGTTTGTCATGTAGCATGGCTGGGGAGGGAGTTGCTATTCAAGAAAACAAGCCCAGGGTACACTTGGGGGACACAGAATAAATTGAATGGGTCTTTGGATCCTTACTCTGGAAATGTAGGGACAGCTGCTTTAAATAATCATCTAGTACATGATGCAGTGCAGCCTAAGTGCCATTGTACTGTAAAATCACATCCTTAACAAATAATGGAGCAGTGAATATTTTATCAGTATTCTAAGAGAATTTAGAGGTCCCCCAAGGTTGGGGACAAAGGGTGGCGGTCGGGGAGGAGCTGTCCCGAAGACACCCACTAGTCTGTGGGGTGCCTCAAGGTGCAGTTCTCTCCCCGATGTTATTTAACATCTATATGCGCCCCCTTGCCCAGATTGCCCGGAGACGTGGGCTAGGGTGTCATCAATATGCGGATGATGCTCAGCTCTATCTGCTGTTGGGCGGTCAGTCTGGCTCCACCCTAGAAGATCTGGACCAAACGTTGTGGGACGTAGCGGGCTGGCTTAGGCTGAGTCGACTGAAACTGAATCCGATGAAGACGGAGGTTCTATGCCTGAATCGGAGTGGTACGGGGTTAGGGGTCTCTTTTCCAGCCTTAGGTGGGGCGCCAATGGTGCCAGCTCCAAAGGTCAGGAGTTTGGGAGTGCTCCTGGATGCTTCCCTGACAATGGAGGCCCAGGTAGCAGCCACTGCCAAGGCAGCCTTTTACCACCTGCGGCTGATTAGGCAGTTGGTCCTCTTCCTCGAATGCAACAATCTGACATTAATGATCCATGCTATGGTCACCTCGAGGATGGATTACTGCAATGCTCTCTACATGGGGCTGCCCTTGGGGCAACTCTGGAAGCTGCAGCTGGTGCAGAATGCTGCGGCCAGGTTGTTGATGGGTCTCCCCATGAGGGAACACATCCAACCTGTGCTGAGGTCGCTGCACTGGCTGCCAATAGCGTTCCGGATACGCTTCAAGGTGCTGGTTTTGACCTTTAAAGGCCTTAATAGTCTGGGGCCTACCTGAGGGATCGCCTTTCCCCGTATGTTCCCCCGAGGGCACTGAGATCCGAGACACAAAATCGCTTGGTCCCCCCTGGCCCTAGGGATGCTAAGTTAACAGCAACAAGAACCAGGGCGTTCTCCCTAGCCGCACCGACGCTATGGAACCAGCTCCCAAATGAAATTCGAGCTCTGCGGGATCTTCAGCAATTACGTAGAGCGATGAAGACCGAGCTGTTCCGACAAGCGTTCTAACAGTCCTGGCCACACTGACATAAGCCACAGTCCTGGCCACGTCCCACTTAAGCACTAGCACTTTATAACAGATGCTGCCACATTCTAATTTTAATAAGTTGTATTTATTGTATTGCTTTGTATTGTTTTAGCTGTGACAATCGGTATTAATTGTATACTGGTTTTAACCATTGTAAGCCGCCTCGGCGGGAGGGCGGGGTAAAAGTCAAATAAATAAATAAATAAAATTGCATTCTGTAAATGCAGTTTTTTTGTACTTCATTTGGAAGGACATGCTGCATACAGACCAAGAATGCCCGGCTCCCTGCCTCTACTCAGAATCCTACTCAGGTCTATTCAATGGGACTTACTCAAAGGAAAGTGTTCTTAGGTTGCACTATAAGTGATGGGGAGAATTTCTCCATTGTTCTGACTGATGACTTGCCCCTTACTAGGGCAACACATGTAGTGCCTGGCTTATATTTCTGGTCCCCAGCTCTTCTGGTTTCCTGCACATGTTCCTGGGTTGACAGCAGTGAGATCATTGTTTGGACTCCCCCTTCTTCCTGTCACATGAGTTCCTGTCATGTGCTTGCAGCTCTCTTATTCCCACGTTCAGTGGGTCTGAAAAGGCTGAAGACCACTGGTCTGAGGACACCTGATCCTGCCACCTTACTGAAGCTTAAATGGGTCTCGGTCTGGTCAGGGCCTAGAACAGAGACCTCTTGGGAAATCCATGTATGCTTTTAAGTTTTGTGATGGAAGACAGCTGGGGATATTAAAGTTCTCAGTTCAACATTAAAAATCAGCTGAAGGGTCTAGCAGTATTTACAAATACTATGTCATTTTAGCTGTGTCTGAAGAAGTGAGCAGTGACTGAATGAAAGCTCATACCCTGCCACAAATTTTGTTGGTCTTTAGGGTGCTACTGGACTCTTGCTCTTTTCAAATGCTATTGTGTAAGTAAGTTGCATTCACATTGGCAAATGCTGTAAGTACTTCTGTAGGACTTATTTCCTCAAGACGTCCTATTTCCATTCAGTTTTACATACAAGAATACATTCTTGACAAGCAGGATCATGTGAGGATAGCCCCAATTATATCCTGCTGCTTTGCTGAAAAAAAGAAAGCCTCTCTCTGAGGTATAGTCACATCCTGTAAAGACATTACTTGAGTAACAGTCACATGAAGAAATTCAGGAGAAGAATCATACACTTCTTTGTCAAGAAGGATCATTATTCCTGTTTACTGTTTATATCTGTTCCTCTCTTGGTAAGAAGAATTAAAGTGTGTTTATAAGCTGTAGTTGAGGTCTCTGAATTTATTGACAAATTTAAGTGCTCAGAAAACACATTGGTATTTTTCCAGTGTGTCACTTATTTAGCTTTCTTTTTTAAAAAAAATTACACTGCTTGATCTTTTAAATTTATATCATTTAACATTTGTAGGAAATCCTGTCTTCTTTGTGCAGCATTTCGGTCTCTGTTCTCTTTAAGCCATAGTTCAAAGCACTGCAGTACCTTCTCAGTATCTCAGTGTGAATGCTAATTTATTATGTAAAAATCGTGTTTGCAGAGTGACAGGTAGGCATGCCTTGCATGTTGGTACATTTCTGATTACTGCACTCTTGTGTGTTTTTGACTTATAATGCTTTCAAAATCTTTCTTCCCTGCTTGAGTTTACACTTGACCTTGAGTCACAATAGGAATACCTCTTCTATAGATGTAAAAGATGTCAATTAGTTTAGCAAACATTCCTTCTTGTCAGGGGACTCTGAAAATGATAACTTTTTGAGGGTTAGTGGGTGCTAGGGATTCTACTAGAGAATTTTTTGGCATCCTTACCAAATGAAAATTCCCAGAATTTTATAGGAAAACCATGATGATTGAACTCATATGAAACTGTTATAGGTTTGTAGTACAGGTATAACCATCAAGGAGAGCATTCTTTAACTGCACTGACTTCCTTAATACATACTTGACAGTGTTGTGTGTGGTGAACACTTCTGGAATCAGTGTAGACATGATGTATGCAGAATTGTACTGATTTGAAGGTCGTTCCATTGATTTGCTTCAAATTACCATACTGTAAAAATTGATGCAAACCAAAAGTCACGAGTATGACGACAGTGGGTTCTAGAGTACCATCCTGTTCGGCTAATCGTAACAGCTTCCGCCTGTGCAACAGGCCTTCTTATGATGCAAGAGGATCGCTGTTAGCTAAAGAGCCTTTTGTATTACAGGAAGACTCATTGAGCTGGAGGAAGGTGCTGGCAGTAGCTGAACAACGTGGTAGGGTACAATTCAGTGTGTCTGTGTGGGGGGGGCAGAGTTGATCACATTCTCGTGACCTCTCTTTTTTCCTCTTCATTCTGCTATGCACAGTAATAGTGAGAAGAAAGAAAATGTCCCACAAGCTCTGGATGGTTCTTTACCCCTGATCCACCTGGCTATGTTGCTGTGATTGGGAGGAGCAGTTTCAAGAACCCCTGGACAGGAATAGGCTGGTGCTGATGGAAAGCCCCAAGAGCCTCCACCCCCTGGGGTTTGGCTGACTCCGGTAGTGCTGGGGTGGAAGGATGTGTTCACACAGCTAACAGAAGCAGAGCTGTAGATGGCACTTAAATTTTCCTTTGTGCAGTTTTAGAGGAACCTGGTTCTTTTCATTGTGTTGGTTCATCAGCCTTCTCTTTCATTTACAGTTCACTTTGTGGGTGCTTCCACTGTCAGGTGTCCTCTTTAATTTCTTAAATGGAAAGAGGAGTTGGACCAGCGTTGGTTGGTATCTTACTGGTTCTCCCATGGATTTTATATGGACACAAAGAGAGCAGTCCTAAGCAGCTGTACTCAGAATCTTATTCTGTTCCATTCAGTGGGTCTTACTCACAGGGAAGTGTTTGCGGGTTGCACTGTTAGTGACTTAGAAGCAGTAGATTTAGCAGCCATCCTGCCCTGTGGTATTGTAATAAACTTTATTAGGAAGTTCTCAGGATCACACTACAGAGGCACAGTGGCTTGTTTGGTGAGCTAGTCTGGTGAGAGCCAGTTTGGTGTAGTGGTTAAGTGTGCAGACTCTAATCTGGGAGAACCGGGTTTGATTCCCCACTCCTCCACTTGCACCTGCTGATGTGACCTTGGGTCAGTCACAAGCTCTGGCACAGCTGTCCTTGAAAAAGAGCAGTTTGTGTCAGAGTTCTCTCAGCCCCACCCACCTCCCAGGGTGTCTGTTGTGGGAAGGGGAAGGGAAAGGAGTTTGTAAGCCGCTCTGAGACTCCAAGTGAAGGGCGGGGTATAAATCCCAATCTCTTCTCTTCTTCTTCTTCTTGTCATGAGGAATCATTAATATTCTGTAACCAGTTAAGCTTCTGATTCTCATAACTACTGTGTGCAGAAAGTTGGAAGTGTTCATTTGCTAAGAAAACAACTTTTGTGAGACTTCCATTGTTCAGGGTGTGGTATCTTCTACTCTGAAAACATATCCCGCA
>NW_015175385.1:35740-44207 GCF_001447785.1 Gekko japonicus | reverse complement strand
ACAGTCCTTCTGCCAAGATATTTCAGTTCCCTGTAATGTTTGCATGTAGTTATATAAACACGCCTGCCTTTCCTAATACCTGTAATTTACATGTATTACTGTTCCATAATTTGACTTTGCTACTGGCAGAATTTGGATGTGTATTTTTGTGTGTGTGAAGAATTTAGGACACCTGGTTTTTGCGCCATAGTCATAATGAATAAGCATTTCCATGCGGCCATAATTTGAATGATTTTTTTAAAAATTATGCTAGCAATTTCATTTGCCATTAAATTGTGGGGTGGGTGAGCTGGGTTTGTTATTGTTTGATTCAGCTTATTAAAGCTATTGACCCTAAGAGTTTAAAGCACTGAGTGACTTAAAGCTTGTGGATGTCATGCAGCATCCAGAGTTGTTGCTGTAAATTCCAGTCTTGTCCTTTGCCTGCAAAGAGCATGTTATTTCTTTTGGGTGTATCCTGGCTCTTACAAGCCAAGTACTGTATTTACTTCACTGTAGGTTACTGCTACTGTCCTGTTTTTTTAATTTTGTTTTTGACCATTCATAATTTAGGCAAGGAAAATGGAGTGTAAAAAATATTGGACACAGTGTGCCTGGGAGATGCTCTATATTAGCGATATGGGTGCTGCAAAATAGAACGGATTATCTTGAATAAAACCCCCAACTAGTTGTAATAACAAGGCTGAAAACTGAAGATGCAGCATGAAGCACAGGTTGGCTAGTGGATTACATGTCTTCCTAGGTATAGCCTTGTTCTTGGGTGCTCTTGGAAACGGGAAAACAGTGTCCTAATCATTCTGTTAAGAAAATTCCTGTGGTAGCCTCCACTGTGGCAGCAAAAGCTCTATCCTGTGTATCTCAAAAGCCCCAGACCCCTTGACCTTGTTTCCAGTTTATTGTTTCACAGCTGCTACAGGAAGTAGCCCTGCCTGGTAAGTAATGACCTTGCAGACTATCTTCGGTAGACAGTGTCCCCCTTCCTGAAGCAAGCTGGAATTGGCCCAATAACGAAGGTTTGGAGGAAGTCCTGAATAGGGAAGAGATGCCCTTTGGGATGAACAAGCAGGGTAGGTTGATAAAAAAAAAAGATAGCAACTCCCTCGTTCTCTCCCACATCCAATTGGTGGAGAGAGGAGGAACCACCATCTAAGCCAATCCATGTGGAACCTACTAGTCATTTGACTTGTTCATTTGGATTACAGTTGGGATTAGAAGGGCTGAGTGAGCAGGTCTTGATCTTTTGGCTCATATTGGTGTTCATCATTTGAGTGAGGGTTTTTTGTGTGTGTTGATTTTGTGGGGACCAGAGAGGCCTCCACCCACTAGGGGCCTCTGCTAAGGACTGTTGACCCAAAGGCAATATGGATGAAACCCCTATGCTCGCTCACATTTCCACCCACCACCACCCTGTTCCAGTCTGGGAGGCAGTGCTGGCATATCTCTATCACTTTATATTTCTTACTTCTCTCCACCAATCTACATGTGTGCTGCTATGTGGGCTTTGGTCAAAATGGAATTTTATATATAATCTGGCAGCTGCAACTTGTGACCCTTGTTGGGGAAAAAATACCAAATCATAAAAAGTCATGTGAAGGTATTCTATTTGAAGTTCTGTTGCTTGATGAAAGTTGAAGCAACAACCCCGGAGTATTGTTTTTTGTTCTGTGGAAAGGGTTATTTCCTCTGTGGGAAATCAGTACTGTCCCAGAAAAGAATAGGGTGAATTGTTTTGTTAACATGCTTATGCACAAACCATTCTTGGCATCTTGGAAACAGAGTATGCTCTCCTGCTATATTTGGTTGCTTCTCCAACTCTTTTTGAGAACAGAAGGGCACTTGAAGTGACTCAGGGCTTTCAATTTCAGGAGAGTAGACTATTGCAGAAAAACCGAAAGGAGAGCGTCATAGCACCTTTAAAGACCAACACATGTATTGCTCATAAGCTTTTGTGGGCTTGTGCCTACATTGTCAGAAGTGAACATCACTGCATCTGAGGAAGTGGGCTCAAGCCCACAATACCTTATGCTGCGATTGAATCCAAAGGTCATTTCCTGCCACTATAAGGCACTTACACCCAACAGAAGGGCAGAGCTGATTTGTTTCCCTTTCCCATGGCAGACCCCTACATTTCCACCCATTGTTCCGGGATGGTTCCCTCTCACCCAAGGACAGCATTTCACGGAGCTTGGTGGGAGGGGGAGATGGAAGACTGACTTAATTTGGATTCCAAGCCACTGTGCCTAGAAAATCTGAATGTTGCAATTTTTGATAGAAAAATTCGATTGAGAGAGTGAGGAGGACCCCTTTATTGATGTGTAGGATCAACTGCCGTTGGGCTTCTTCCCTCCCAAAACTCTCTCCAGCAACAGCCATTCCATCTGGACATTATGGAATAGTTACATGTTATCTACGATTTGTTGTCTGAAATTGCTTGTTTCATCTTCTCTTCCTATGTGTTTTGTCTGTGGTGTTGTAGGTAGGTACCTTGAGTTGTAAACCAAATGGATGCAAAAGGATGAAAGGTGATCTATTTATTAAATGAATACAGAAGGCCACTGGAGCCCAACCCACAGTCTCTAGACAACCAAATGGATGCAAAAGGATGAAAGGTGTTTATTAAATGACTACAGAAGGCCACTAGAGCCTCTAGATATCTTATTTACTTAAGAGATTTCAGAGGATACTTTCAGGCTTTGCAACCTTAAGGGTTAGAAACTTTGTTTTAAAAATTGAGCTTCTTAAGAATTCTGCATTCATTTCTGCATTCTGTGCTCCATCAGAATCATAGCATCTACACAACTAGGTTAAAATGTGATTAGTTTAACTTTCTCAGCGTAAGAGTAACTCCAAACTGTTATCGTCTTTGGCATACAATGTGAAATGGTTGGTGTATTATTTATTTATTGGATTTGTATCCTGCCTTCCCCTTGACAGGCTCAGGGTGTATTCCAACAATATACATACAGTACAATATAAAATTCAATACAATTAAAACTGCGTTAAAACATGTAAAAAGTCTAATGAATAGGAGGAGGAAATGGGTATATGCTCCTATATTTTTGTGGACAAGAGACAATATCTTGTCTCATTTTGTGTTGGTTTCTTTTTTTAAAAAAAAACCCTCTGGATTTACCTTTAAGTTTAGGGCACAAGAGCAGGTGGTTGTTGACTCCAAAGGTGGGGTTTAGAAAGGGGTGGATCAATTGCGATGTAAAACTTTGGTATTCTTGGAACATGTAAATACTTGCTGAAAGTCAGTGGGAAGCTCTTCTTGGGTATTGTTGTGTGTGCATGTTATTGGTTTCCAGGTGAAGTTGCATAGTGAGCTCCATCCCAAAGGAGGTTGTTATTACTTCACATCTTAGAGCGGCTTCCTACTTTATCTTGAAGTGGCTGGAGTCTTCCTTCATGTTAGTCGTATATTGGAGAAAACTTATATCTCTTTCTGAAATTGTCAGGTATGTGCCCCGTGGCTTCTTGCTGGTATGGGAACTGGTGTGGGAATTCTTGGAGTTGCACACTTCCCCCTCGCCTTTTGTGTGCAGATTTTGTAGCAAGCCTCAGTTTGTAACATCAAATCACAAACCTTCCTAACAAGAATCTTAAGTCATGGTTCAATTGTGGCTTGGAACTGAGAGAGTTTTTTTGTCTGGACACAAACTGCAGATTGTCACAGAAGTAGAGATTATTGATTTCTGAGGCAGACTTTTGGGAGTGGGGTCAGCAGAAAAGGAGGAAATTATGTTTGTGATTGTGAGTCTGAGGATCCCTGAGCCCTGTCCTTATGCTGACAGACCAGTTTATTGTTATATGTGGACCATGCCTGCATGTATCTCAGATGCAGATATTTTTCACTCAGGAGGTTACTTGCAGGGAAGTTACTTGCAGGGAAGTTACTGAAATATGAACACTCAGGAGGTTACTTGCAGGGAAGTTACAGTGACTGAAATATGAGAGCTGACTCAAAGCAAAGGATGTAAACATGAGTGGAAATGCACATTTTAAATGTCTGAACCAGTGTTTATTGAGATCTTACACTGGAAGTATATGTGATGGCCATCAAAGGGTGGCCTCCAAAAGTAGCCATTCTCGTGTCGTTTTTCTCCCCGGTGCTGGTAGTTTTGTGACAAGATGTCAGCATATTGTGCATTTCCACATTATTGGCTGCCAGTGGGGTAGGGAGCAATGAAATAAAGATGTCGTGTTTCATTGACAGTACTTTGCAGGGAGAAGAAGTGAACACGGAGTTGCCTTTCGCAGCATCATCCCCTGGTTATGGCCCCTAGTATTTACAAGCTTATGTCAGAGTGAAAAGAACCACAGAGACTTTTACCAAGGTGATCAGCTATATTTTACATCCTGTTAAAGTCTGTGCTTTGAATAATTTTTGTAGATCGTTCTGTAAAGAGAGTTTCCATGAAAAGTATGCTCAGTCCCCCTGTAAAGTGCTCATGTTTAACTGAGGTAGCCCTGATGTCCTCAAATAGGACAACTCCTTCAGACAGAAACAAGCCTTGATGCATAAAGGACTTTAAGTGAGGGAGGGTAGTGGGCAGTAACATCCTCTCTGCCAATCCATTTGGGCAACTAAGAGCCAGGAATGACACCTAAAGTGATGTTATCTCATTAATTATAATGTGCTTATGTGTCGTAGAGGCTATAAGGCAGTTGCCTCTGTCTTAGGTGAGGCCAAATGGTGATAAGCAAAGTTCTGGGACATGTTCCAACATGCTGCCTTCCCAGAACATGTTTTACCTATGCAACACCCTGGAATCTTCCAATACTGGTGTGTAGAAATGGATACATCTGCTCTCTCCATCTACCAGCTCCAGTTCTGATATCCTTTTCTTTGCTGGTATCAGTGTTTTAAATGCTGTTAACGTAAGCTGCCCTGGGGCCCTTTTGTGGAGAGTGTGGGATGTAAATATTTTAAATAAGTAAATAAACTACTGACTCCCTCTAAAGTGTAAATGTTTGGCCTAGTCTTCAGTTTCCAGTAGTGGCATTGCTTCTGTGTTTTACGAAGATCATTCTGCCCTTTTATATCAGCTATTTTCTGACTTTTTTTTAAAAAAAAGTAACGTGGTTTCTACAAGTTTAGGAATGCAATGAAATGTTGGTTTATCTCCTCCCATATTGGTTACTCTATCTGCATCTGCCCTCTGTATACCTGCAATCTGGTCAAGACATAAAGGAACTACCCTACTGCTCTGTATTTGACTTTTTTAAGGGAGAATTCAGTGATGGGTGGCAGCTGTGGTGGAGAAGCTTAGAGAAGTCCAGCCATGAGAAGAGTGGGGTAGGAGGTCTGCCCTCTGCTCCATCCCAGTGGGGCTTTTTAATTCAAATGTGCAAAGGCCCCAGCAGGAACACAGAAGAGGGAAATTATTCCACTCGTGTCTTCGGTGGTGTAAACTCATCCTCTGCACAGTAATTGAGCAAATTGATCTCCAGGACCAGCCTCTGAATGGAGATGGCCACAGAGACATTCTCAGCCTGGTCTATGTGGAACCTGGAGGATGAGGGAAAAGAACTGGTAAACCCGTTAACTGTTTTGAAGCGTGTTGGACGATTTCTCAAATGTTGTCTTAAAACTTTTGCTCTGAACATCACTTGCCGAAGGAGAATATCAAAGTGAAATAAAATGAAATTATGGTTGGTGGAGAGGGAAGATTTGATACACAGAGTGTTCAGAGAACCAAGAAGTGTTCATGGTGCCGATAAGGAGACAGCTAATTCTTGGGTTAACTGGTTGCAATACTAGGGCTTTTTTTCATGAAGCAATGCTTGGGTTAACACTGTGTTGGGTTCCTCTCAGTGGAGAAGAGTTAAAGTTTGCAAACAGATGATCTGACATTTATCAGATTTTTTAAAATACATCTTTGACACTGGTGTTCTTTTTCTGTGAAAAATGCCATCGTATCAGTAACGGAATAGCTGTACTAGTGCTAAAAAGCAAGCTGCTTGCTGCAGCTTTACCTTGTATGGCAAAAGGTCGAATCCGACTCTAGGGTTGCGGTGCTCATCTCCGTTTCAAAGCCGAAGAGCCAGCGCTGTCCGAAGACATTTCCGTGGTCATGTGGCCAGGATGACTAAACACCAAAGCTCACGGAATGCTGTTACCTTCCCACTGAAGTGGTACCTATTTATCTACTTGCAATTTCTTGCTTTCGAACTGCTAGGTTGGCAGTAGGTTACCCTGTAAAGAGCAGACTAAATAAATCTGCTTGTGGCTCTTAGCTTTGCCTGTGGTCTGTTCTTTTGCTGTGCAGTGTGGCCCCTTTTCTATTTGTGCTTCGGTTCCAGGTCCAGAGAACTATGAAGCCTGGGAAGGAGGACGGCAGTTTGTTAGGTCAAAGAGCAAATGCCATTGTATTTGCTTGAGAGAGAACTTCATGAAGTGTTCTGTATGGTATCAGTCACAAAATCCTGGTCTGTATGTGTGTTAAGCTGTCATGTCTATAGTGATAGAAAAGGACTGAATAATTACTTATGGGGGGATGTAGGAATGAGTCAGAATTCATAGGCAAGTCATAAACTTCCTTCATGCTCCACCCTTCAATGTGAACTCTTCAATCCGCAGCAGAACTGCTGCCATAGGGAGTGGCTTTCTTAGGGAAGCAACTAATTTGCAAGTAGCACTCATTCGCTCTCTGACTGCCATACTGATCAGCAGGATCATGAAACATTTGCTCCTCTTTTGAAGTGCTGCTGCTTATGCTGTGAATTCCTGTTCTGGCAAGTTTGAGAATCCCAAATGTTTCAAGGTGAGCCCTTCATCTCTGTTCCCTCTAGCTTCTGAGTCTTTTGAAACTGCATTGTTTAACTCCAGGGGTTGCCTATACAGTGGTTTTGGTGAATGGTTTAACTTGAATGTTGCAAACCTCAGTGAGTGCAATATAATTGTGGAGTTTGTAGCTCTTCCTTCTGTAGTAGCATGGGAATAAGGAAGAGGTGTGGTGCTTCCTTTGCTTAACACTGTGAAGGAATCCCCTTGGTCCGTGGTCTGTCTGTGTAACCTAACTGTACTGTGCTGGTATCTCTTCCTTTCTCCAAGAACTCTGAAGAGCACTTTCCTTTCATAAACAATCCTTTGAAAGAGGTTAGGCTGAAAGTGAGGGCTTAGCCTAAGGCTTCTCCGTGAGCTTCCCTGAACTGTTGGGATTTCAGTGTGGCTTTGAACAGCCAAACACTTCCCCCGAACCAATGCCATTACCCTGGTGTATGCGCTGTCTGCTTGCTCACAGGCTTCCCAGGAGCTAACGCTCCGGGTCACTGTTTCTTTCTGCTTGCTTCATCACACTGTCGCAAGAGTTAAAGTTCTTGTTTACTTTTCTGACTAAACATGAGCTAGTTTGCAATGCTTGAGTGTGTGCTAGTAAATGACCTCATGCCTCTTGGCTTATCCTGTGACTCTCACTGAAGAGTCTGGATTTTTGCGGCCAAATTAATTTCTTGTGTTGGGAGACTTAGAGAAATGAAGAGTGATGGTGAGGAGGGAGGGTCAAGGAGCAGGATCCCAACACTGGGAGGGTGGGAATGCAGATAGCACGGGATGCTACATACTGACAAACGCGTGTGCGGACTGAACTGGATGGGGTTAATCATTGCTGCAACATTTGCCACTCACTCTGTATGTTTTATTGCGCCTCTACGTGCAGGACAAAGACCTTTTGGGAAAACAGTTCTCTTAGGGATGCATTGTAATTACTGAAGGCCCTTGTAGTTTTGCCGAAGTGTCTCTTGGAATCTCTGTGGGGAAAGTTCACCTAGAGCAGCATCTGAGCAAAAGGTGTTTGTTCATTTACGCAGGTGATAGAGTTGAACTCAGTGTTCCCTCCAAGCTGAGTTAGTGTGAGCTAGCTCACAGTTTTTAAGCCTCCGGCTCACACACTTTTGTCTTAGCTCAGGAAGGATGGCTCCAGAGCAAACTAATTTATACAGTAGCCAAATGGCTCGCTCACAACTTTAATTCCAGCGGCTCACAAAGTAGAATTTTTGCTCATAAGACTCCAGAGCTTGGAGAGAACATCGGTTGAATTCCATTGTTCTTGTGTCGCAGCTAACACTGGCTTAGGGCCAAACCCCAGAGTATCTGCAGAGATATACCCTCTGTTTGTATTTAAAGAGTACGCACGTGTCTCTTCTTCACAGTTTTGCTGCTTTCAGTATCAGAGCTCTGCTATGGAGAAAAGTGCTTAAAGCCATTGGGGAAGGAGGAGTGATTAGCTTCCCTCCCCAACATGCTCCCTCTTGTGTACCAACCCCTCCCTCCAAACAACCCTGCACCCCGCTTTATGTGTGAACACAGCACACATATGGCTGTCCTTAAAAGTGGGGTAATAATAATAATAATAATAATATAATAATAATAATAATAATAATAATAATAATAATAATAATAATAATAATAATAATAATAATAATAATAATAATAATAATAATAATAATAATAATAATAATAATA
>NW_015175385.1:0-35553 GCF_001447785.1 Gekko japonicus | reverse complement strand
ACGTCCCAACCGACAGCTAACACCTTCCCACAGGGGAGTTGGTGTGCCCACCCTCTCTAAGGAGTGGTTCCCATTTTATCTACTCGCCGAGGCTTTCGAATCGCTGGGTGGACGATGAGCTAGGGACAACATGCTGGCTGCTCACACCAGCGCGGGGCTCGAACTGACACAGTTCGGATGTTAAGGCAGTGGGATATACCCACTGTGCCACCGCTCCTTGTTGTCCACTGTATGAAATGGTATGCTGGACGAGATGAACCAGTGATCTGATCCAGCAGGATGTTATGTGCTTAAATAAATAAAAAAATTTTAAAAATACATATAATTTAGCCTGAGTGCAAGTTATGATCCAAGAAACCGCCAATTAAAACTTGTTTTTGCCACAAATTCATGTTGTGCCTCTTAGAACAGTGCAACAGAAAGCTGGGGGAGACTAGGGGCAGTTTTATGGACACTTCAAGGAACTACTGTGTTCCCAACTGTTTCATATTCTGCCAAATTACAAGGCAAGGTAGAAAGGGGGGAGATCTGTTGCAAATCTTTTGATTCAGATCATTCACACCCTCTCTCAGTTTTAGAGTGTTTGCTCTCTCAGCTCTGAAGAGAAATCCCGTTCAAATAATGCCAGATCTCTTTTTCAGTCGTTCACTTGCTCATAGAAAGATAATTGGGCGTGTGGAAGCTTAAGCATATCCACGATCCTATCTTACCTTCTCCAAAGGGATAAGAAAAATGTGTGCCAGCCAACATGCATGGATGTACTCTTTTGGTTGATATGAAATGTCTTAATACCGTTTAACCTGCCATTTTTTAACAGTAGGAAGTGATTATCTAAGGCTATCTAACATCCTATGACAAACTTAAGTTTCCATGGTGCATGGACACACAGCTGCTCTACACAGTAATTTATTCTTGCAACATCCTTTTGTGAGGCTGTTGAATGCTTTCTGTTCTGCCTATGAGGAGTTGTGAGTCAGAAATGAGGTGATTTTCCAAGGGCTGTCTTGTGAGTCAGTAGCACAGTCAGGAACAGAGGCTGAGAGTCTGGACTTTTTGACTGTTTCCTTATCACTGAGGCTCCAAGAAGCATTGGAAAGAGCATTGAGTCACACAGACATCTGCTGGCTGTTTTTTGGTTCCATTTTTCTTACATCAACTCAGGAATTTTTAACTATGCATGAATCTTGCACTGATGAGAAATGCTCACAGTGCAACCCCAAGGCTTGAAACTAGATCACTATTGCTGGATTTAATAGGAGGAACTTTCTGAACAGCACTCTAAATGTAAATGTACATCAGTAGCCCTTTTCAGTCATTGCAGTCACATGTGCTGGAAGCCGGCTGCTGTGTACATGGGATGTAGCACACTACTTGTGATGTTCCCAAGATGCATAATTGTAACTTTGCTTGTTTATTTTTTAGCCCCAGTACACACATACCAGAACCACTCTCCCTGTATACATGGTAGAACCTAACAGCCGAGCAGGGCTAGTGTTTTGCTCCTTTGTCTGTTTAGTTATACTACCGTTTGCTGTCCCATTGGCAAGGGGAGATGTGTGACCTGTGGGTGCCATAGAGGCAGAGAGAAATTTTAAAAACGACCAGTCGAGGACTGTTTCATGTGGAGAACTTTTATGACTTTTGTTGTTGTTCAGTCGCACAGTCGAGTCCGACTCTTCGCGACCCCATGGACGAGCTGAATCAGGCCTATACAGCAGAGTTAATCCAGGATGCTATTCTTGATACATGCCCATTCACCCAGAACCTTTACTTTTGTCCTTTTGTATAGCAGAGGAAATGGTCATTTCTGTTAGTAAAAGGGGAAGAGGAGGATTCCAGTGGGTGTGGGGAAACATACTATCCTTCATCCTTTACCCTGGTTCTGAGAAGTTGAAGAAGGGTGATAAAAGATAACTCCTTCAGTAACTCAGTTGTTGAACAGAATACCTACTTAAGCTAAAAGACTGGCGCTCCCCCCCCCCAAACCAATTTCTTTGCCACAGAGAAAATCAAATCTGCTTCAGTTGGCAGTTTTGTACACACTTGTTTGAGAGCTGAATCTGATTAAATATAGAAGGCCTTACTACAGGATTGCACCATTAGTGGTAACTGAAAGACACTCTGCACACACTCAATCATTTTGTTACCTCCTGAAAGCAAAGGTGCTGGGACTCAAGAAACTCTGTTTTCTGGAACCAGCAATCTTTAATCTGGATTGGAATAGTTTAAGTAGTTGATTAACTAAGGGTGAGTAAATGCCTTCAGCTTCTACGTGTGGCCAAGGGCCCCCTTGCTGTGTTGTTGCAGGGAGGAGGATGGGAACAAAACCAGAATTAGGCTGTGATCTCACACACACTAAATAATCCACTTTCAATCCACTTTCTAACTGGATTTTTGCTGTGTAAACTGGCAAAATCCAATTTGAAAGTGCATTGAAAGTGGATTATTTAGTGCGTGGAATCGCAGCCTTAGTTGACTCCAACCTAGCACTGATTTTTTATCTTATTCATCTCCCTCTCCCCATGTAAGGAAGCGTACGCACACCCAGCCCCCAATGTTTCAGTGTTTTGCCCCAGTTTCTGTGTGAGGTGATCTTGTTTCTAACACCATGTCCCAAAGGACATGGTCTTGGATTTTGTGATGCTAGTGATACTGTGCAGATGTACAACTTTCTTGATGTATGTATATGTGGACTCTGTCTCTTCTGCGCAGTTCATTTTAAGAAACTAACTACAGCTTTTAAGTTTTTAAAGGCAGGATCAAAGGATAATTCCTGTTCTAGCTAAGGTAATGGGAAACAAGGAGTGCTGTGATTAAGGCTTAACAGAGTTCATTTCACACACACACACACACACACACACACACACACCATTTATGCTGAGGGAGATACTGTATGGAAGCTATATTTAATTTGGAAATTTGGCTATTTTAGTAATGTGATGATTTTCCAGAACTGTACTGCAGCTGGAGCCTGTTTCCTCTTGTAAAAAAGAGTGTGGGAGAACTGATTGCATTGCCTATTCTTCATTTATAACCTGCTTTACAGATTGATTTTGAAGTGTCAAACCTCTGGATTTTGAATGTACGGCATCAGTAGGTTAGCTACCCGTTGACTTGTGTATGCAACTCTAGTCAATGACAAGGTTTTGGGGGGGGAGGGAATTAATTGAATTCTTATTTATTATAGGTTGCAAGTTGGCTTTGGGGAGGAAGAGGAAAGAGAGAGGGAGAGAAGAAGAAAACGCAATTAATTGGTCCAGTGGTTCTGCTTGTGGGTTTGGCTTTTGAGCAGAAACCTATGGGAGTCTAGGGGAAGGACTCTAATGAATCCTTCTGGAAATGCATCTAATGGACCACAAATTGTGAACTTGTAATTGTATTTTAACAGTAGGTTTTTATTACTGGAAGCACCGAGCAACATGGATTTTCTACTTATCTCTCAAAGAACACACGAGTCGGAGCAAATGTTCCAGCGGCACTCAATTGTTCCTGACTGAAAGCCTTGTGCAGTCGGCAGGGGTGACAGGCGAGTTGCCAAAGCGGTTATCAGAGTCACAGCACTTCATCGACTCTGTCATCGTGGGAGGCTGTTATGCAGCCAACAGCAGCTACAGCCTGAGTATATCATTGTTGCACTGGCTGACTGTAATGCCGCCAGCCGCCAAATCGCTCTCATGCAGTGTGGGGGTGTCAGGCAGAGTTGCCAGGTTTCAACAGGGAGATGTCCCCACTTCACCCTGTCCCTTCCCGTTCACAGCTGAATCAAACAAGACAGCAATCCCTGCTGGGTAGCAGACCACTGTTTACGACAGCAGCCAGGAGCAGGATTCTCGACACTGCCTCAGCAAACAGCAAGAAATCTTGGAGATGGCACCGGGAGAGGGCAGAATTTGGGGAGGATGTGATGTCACTTCCTGGTGACACTCTAGGCTGTCTCCCCAAGTCTCTATTGTCTTCATCATCGTGACTGGGGTTAATTCCTAGAACATCATTATGTGGAGGCCATTTCCCCCTCCTGCTCCTCAATTCCTGAGGATTGTACAGAAAATCGTGAGGATTGTACAGATCAAATCCTATGAGGAAATTCTGAAGGTTTGGATAAGCAAGATGTATATTTATTAGTATATATCATAACAGCTGCTAGAATTCTAGTGGCTAAAAATTGGAAAATGGAGAAAATACCCTCAAAAGAGGACCTTGTCGTAAAATTACTGGAACTAGCACAAATGGACAATTTAAGTGTATTGCTTCAGGATAAAGACCAAAAAGTACAGAATAAGAGGTGGTTAAGGGTGTATAATTGGATTAAACATGTAAACTTGTAATATGGAAAGGGGAATAAGAATGTGACATACTTGGCATGTAACTTGGCTCTAAAACTCTAAACATATATGTAATCAAGAGGAAAGTTTGTAAATAGTACGAAAATAATGTAAATAAACTTGGGGGAGAAAAAATGACAAGGTTTGCTGACCTACATAAACCCGGAGCCTGAAGCCTTCATAACATTGTAGTGGTAATTCTGTCTGTCTGAAATTTGGGAATCTCAGTGTGACAGGAGTGTGACTCACAATGCTGTCTCCCACATGTCTCTATATTCTGACTTGTGGGATTACCTCGTGCATGTACAATCAGGTCTCTATCACTGGCACCAGGGCTCCATTGCTGTCCTGTTTTTAAAACTGAACAGCTGATGCCTGGAGGGTAAACTCTTTAAGGAAGCCCTTGTGAAAAGATTGCTAGGACAATTTGAGCTACCCTGCAATGCCAGCTTCATATGAGCTCTGTAACAGAATTGGTAATTGGGTAGGGTTTTTCAAGACTCCAGCCGTGTGCCCTAACCACTGTCTTGTTCTGATTGCATAGAGTGCCCTGCCCTGTGTGTCATGTATTTATGTAGATTATTGTGCTAACTATAATACGAGAATGGACTGAAATCGTAGAGGATTCTTCACTTTGGTGCAAAGCTTATGACTACAGATCATGAACTGCCAAAGTAGACATTTAAGTCTTGAGTTCATTATAGGCTTTTAATTAAGCGATAACAAGATACAGTGCCTGCACAGTGTCAGCCAGCAGAGCGGTACCAAGTTGTCAGAGGCCTGTTGGGATCTGGCCTGAAGGAGGAGGTAGACTACTCAGTGGCCTGCTGTGACTGTTTTGGTCAGCAGTTTTCAGATAAAATCTCTCACAACCCTTCCAACTTGGACTTTACGTTGTAATGACAAGGTCAGATGGTGGTGCCAGGATGCATACTTGTCCAAATGTTTGCGATACTTTCCATTTATTCGGTCTGGGGATGCCAACAGAATCCTTGGAAGTTTGAGGTGACGGGATTTGAAAGCTACTGATCATCCCAGCACTGAAACAGCATACTCTTCACCTAGGAGGTATCCATAAATGTCAACCAGTCTCAGATGTTCCATTCTTGAGCAAGGTGATTGAACAGTGGTGGCTAGACAACTGCAAGCTTTCTTGGATGAGGCAAATTATTTAGATCCATTCCTATCTGGGCTTAGGCCCAGTTATAGGACTGAAACAGTCTCAGTTGCCCTGGTGGATGATGGACAGTGGGAGTGCAACTCCGTTGATTCTCCCGGACCTCTCAATAGCTCTCAGTACAAACATGGTATCCTTCTGGATTGCTTCTCTGGGCTGGGATTGGGAGGCACTGTTCTACGGTGGTTCCTGTCCTACCTGGAGGGCAGGTTTCTAAAGGAGATGCTGGGAAACTGCTGCTCAAGCCCTTCGCCTTTGGCCTGTGGGTTCCCACAAGATAACATCTTGTCCCTTATGCTCTTTAACATCTACAGGAAACAGCTGGGTAAGGTCATCCAAAGATTTGGGCAGGGTTGTCTTGAATATGTGTATGACACTCAGCTCTATCCTGTGCTTCCAGCTGATCCCAGGGAGGTTTTGGAACCCTGAACCAGTGCATGGAGGCAATGTTGGAGTGGATGTGGACTAATAAACTGAAGTTTAATCCCAACAGGATGGAAGAGCTACTGGTGGGCAGGAGGGGTCTGACTCGGGATTTAAAGTGCCACCCATCCTGGATGGGATTGTACTCCCCTTGAAGCCTGGGGGGTAGTCTTGGTTCCAGGCCTACTGCTACATGAATAGGTGACAGCTGTGGCCAGGAGTGCCTTTTACTAGCTGGTTAGCCAGATGTGGCCAGTCCTGGGCAGAAAATATCTGTCCATTGTGTTGCATGCCTTGGCTACATCTAGATTAGATTACTGTAATGCGATCTTGAGAAGTTCAGAAACTTCAATTGGTACAGAATGCTGCAGCCAGGATGTTGACTGGGGTGAGTTGTAGGGACCATATCACTCCAGGCTTGGCCTATCTACACTGGGTCCCAGTTTGTTTTCAGGCACAATTCAAGGTGCTGGTCTTGACCTTCAAAGCCCTATACAGTTTGGGACTAATTTACCTGAAGGACCGCTCAAGCCCTTACGAACCTGCCCAACTACAACGATCATCTTTGGAGGCCCTGATTTGGGTGCATCCATCTTCTGAGATTAAGCGAGTGACAACCTGGGAGAGGGCTCCTCAGTGGTGGCACCAAAGCTCTGGAATTCCCTCCCCAGGAAGATTGGTCTGTCATCTTCTGTTGCCATCTTTTGCCAGCGGGTGAAAACTTCTTTGTTTTATTTGGCTTTCCCTCAGTGAACCCGCATTCCTGACCAGTATTTTAATTGCTGTTTTATGTGTTAGTATGTGTTTTAATGCTTTTTAATACTGTCTAGTGGTGTGTGTTTGAGGGGGGGTTATTATGTATGTTTTAAATTGTTAGCTGTCTTGGTGGCCCTTGTAAGGGCAGAAAGGTGGGATATAAATTTTGTAACAAATCAAGTAAATTAATAAGGTAGTCAGTGAGTATTTAAGGGATGTATCTGCTCCATTTAATTGGAATGAACGGTGGCCTTTTATAGATGTTGACAATTGCATGTTCAGGAGAATACTTTTCAGGTGATTTAGAAAAATCTTAATTTGTACAGTTTTAAATGTTCAGCTAGAACTTGGGCATTTTAAAGAATTCCCAGCTTTAGAAAACAGAGCTTATCCATTATATAGAGGTGGGTGTACTTTTTTTTTTTAAAACCAATTTCCTTTTCTGCTTAAGGGAAACTGTGTCTGCTCTATTGTTACTGTGCATCCTCAGTTAAAATATTTTAAGAACTATTTTCTGGAGCCTTATGGCAGCTTTTACATGATAGATTCGAGGGGGTGTGTTGTTGTAAGGATACCTGTTTAGGCTGGTGTAGAGAGCTTCCCTCTTCATGAGCTCATGTCCTGCTGTTTCTTGCTTCAGCCTTCTCAATCCAAGGTCATAGTTGTTGGCTTCTTTGTTCATCATTGCAAAGAGATTGCTCTGGCTGGTCACACTGCATTGAATATGAGTGTCCTTCTTGTCTCTTCCATTAGCACAGGTCCACTGCCAGATGGAGGAAGAGCAATATTGTTCCCTTCTCTGTCCTTACTGCAGCTCACTGCAGTACTCTGCATAGGCCCTGTGATCCCGGGAATCTTCTTTCCTGGGGTCAGAAGGGACTGCTAGAGGGAGGAGAAAGCAGGGAAGATAGAGGAAGCCATTAGGGTTCTTATTCCCTTTTCCTGAGTGATTCAGGGATGGAACTCTGCTTTCTGGCCAGCGTAATCTGTTCTGTTGTAGTAAAGGTAAAGGTTCCCTTGCTCGAAAGCCAGTCGAATCCGACTCTAGGGTTGCGGTGCTCATCTCCGTTTCAAAGCCGAAGAGCCAGCACTGTCTGAAGACATTTCCGTGGTCATGTGGCCGGCATGACTAAACACCAAGGCGCACGGAACGCTGTTACCTTCCCACCGAAGTGGTACCTATTTATCCACTTGCAATTTCTTGCTTTCGAACTGCTAGGTTGGCAGGAGCTGGAACTAGAGACGGGAGCTCACTCCATCATGCGGCACACTCTGGTCTCGAACTGCTGAACGGCAAAGGATGAGATGGTTAGACAGTGTCATCGATGCAACGAACATGAAGTTGAGCCAACTTCAGAGGACGGCAGAAGACCGGAAGGCCTGGAGAGAGCTCGTCCATGGGGTCGCGAAGAGTCGGACTCGACTGTGCGACTGAACAACAACAACAACAATGTGGGCTAGGTCAGATTGCATGCCTGTCTGTTGGAATGTTGTCATTTTCCATATATGGGGTGCATTTGTATGGGAATCTGTGTTGCCACAGGCCTTCCCTGCCCCCAAATGCATCAAGTGGTTGGATGTATGTACACCAAAAGCAGTGGGAATAGCAAAGACTTAAGCTTGTAGGGAAGGGTCACGGGGAATGTTCTCGAGAAAAAAAAAATTCTGCTCCCTTGGGATTGTAGTAATACTAGTGATGGGGTTCTGAACTTTTACAAGGGCATGATAAGCAATTTGGCACGATGGAAGTACAGGGGAATTTCCTGCCTCAGTGACTTCCCCAGCAACCAAGCAACCTGCTTTCCCTAGTCCATGCCCTTAGGGCATAGAAACAACGCATGGAATTGTATTGCATCTTGACATAAGTAGGCTGTCTGTAATCTTGCTGTTTAACAGCTGGATGCCTAGCTGCCTTGAAAAACATATGCTTTAATGCAGGAATAATGCCTTCTGCTTAGGGCAGTCATAGTTGTGGGAACTGTGTGACTTTTAGAATAAAAGCGTCTCTATAATGTCTGTTGGGAGGTCAGGGGCTGATGCTAAATGCTGGATTGGTTGTAGCATGACAAAAGATGTCTTCTGGTTGGTAGTTCACTTCTCTGTTTGAGTGGGTGCTGTCGCTTTGTTCAAGATAGGACAGTTTGCTGAACTTTAAGCAGCTGTAATTGAAAGCAGTCTTTTTAGCAGATTTAGAATGTGGGCACTAGTCTGGAATATGAACCTACTTGACATATTTAAATTGAGGACTTAGTTCCAAGAGTAGCAGCAGAGAGCTTTTGGAAAGGGCACTTTCTGCTGGGATGGTAAACATCTGAGAGTTAGTCAGGCCCTTGGCTTCTCATTAGATGAGAAGATTGTCGGTGTTTTCAAGATGAAGTTACATGCTTGTGAGATGCCATTACATATTGATTTAGTCCAATCCATAAGACAGTCGTCATTTGTAAAAAAGGCAGCCCTTAACTAGTGAGAAATGTATATATAGGAGCTTCATAGAACCATTATTAGTACTTCTAGTTAGTACTTCTGAAATGGATGTAAACGGGATGGGTTTCTGCTTTCTTCCTGGCATCTTGGAGTTGGATATTCAAGTTGTTTTAAACTTACTGCGCTGTATAGATTCCACTGCAATTCTAACACTTCAAGCCAATATTAACATCTTCTTTCCTGTGCTCAAGCCTCCCCCCCCCGAACCCTGGAAATGTGTGCAGAAGAAAAATATTTAAGTGTGGTTATCTGCGGTGGCTCAAGTGGTTTAAGATGCTGAACTGCAGGCTGTGGAAGGTCAGTAGTTCAGCAGTTCAAGACCCGAGTGTGCCGCATGACGGAGTGAGCTCCCGTCTCTAGTTCCAGCTCCTGCCAACCTAGCAGTTTGAAAGCAAGACATTGCAAGTAGATAAATAGGTACCACTTCAGTGGGAAGGTAACAGCATTCCATGCGCCTTGGTGTTTAGTCATGCCGGCCACATGACCATGGAAACGTCTTCGGACAGCGCTGGCTCTTCGGCTTTGAAACGGAGATGAGCACCGCAACCCTAGAGTCGGACTTGACTGGCTTTCGAGCAAGGGAACCTTTACCTTTACCTATCTATTCTGTGCAGTTGATTTTGTTGGTGTCTTGAGGTGTAATTTGAGCCCAGTTTTAATCAGCACTGGCCAAAGACAACTGGGTGTGTCAGGTGGAAAATTTGAATAATAGCCGTTTCCCACAGCAAAAATAAATGCTCCATTTGTCATCTTTGTTTCTCACAATCTGGCCACCTGAGGACTACATTGAGTTGTTCTCCTAGGGGTGACCTTACCCAAGGGTATGACACGCTTTTATCAGGGATGGCAATGGTTAGGTATGTTGATTCATGGGTGAAGAGAATGGGGGAATTTGTATGCAGGAAAGATTGTGCCCTCCTGTAGGCCAGTGGCTAAGCTGTGTCTGTGTGGTTCCTTTTAGAATGTCAGTGACCTGTTCCGGGATATCCAAATACACATGGGAAATTGTTGTGCAGTAACATGCTTACTTGTGAGATGCATATGCAAATCGGATCCAGAGCTCTCAGTCCACTGTTACAGACTCCTTGCAACTTTCAACTTGCATACAGTTTCCTGTTAAAGATTCTCTCAGTTCTGACAAGGCCACTTTGATTTGATCTGTTGGACCGCTTTAGTGGTGAACTATATATATAATAGTACATTCAATTGTATTCCATAAATAATACCACAACGATCTAACTTGGATGTGATCAGAGATCATGCTTGTCAAGTGTGCACTCCTGTAGGCCAGCGGCTAAGCTGTGTCTGTGTGGTTCCTTTTAGAATGTCAGTGACCTGTTCCGGGATATCCAAATACACATGGGAAATTGTTGTGCAGTAACATGCTTACTTGTGAGATGCATATGCAAATCCCAGAGCTCTCAGTCCACTGTTACAGACTCCTTGCAACTTTCAACTTGCATACAGTTTCCTGTTAAAGATTCTCTCAGTTCTGACAAGGCCACTTTGATTTGATCTGTTGGACCGCTTTAGTGGTGAACTATATATATAATAGTACATTCAATTGTATTCCATAAATAATACCACAACGATCTAACTTGGATGTGATCAGAGATCATGCTTGTCAAGAAACGGTTGCAGCTGGCAAACTAGCCGGAGCTGATTAAAAAGTACTACATACCAAGGAGGAGATCCAAGCCTCCAGCCGTTGACCAGGATCCAGGTGCTGGCAAACTAGCCGGAGCTGATAAAAAGTACTACATACCAAGGAGGAGATCCGAGCCTCCAGCCATAGACCAGGATCCAGGAGCATCTCTAAGCTATGAACCTGCTCATTCAGGGGGAGTGCAATCTCCTCCAGGACAGGATGACTCCACAGTCCCCAAGCTGCTTCTTCATTGACCAACAGCACCTCAGTCTTGTCTGAACTGAGCTTCAGTTGATTGGTTCTCATTATTCTGTTGCCTTCTTTAGGCCACCTTTTCAGGATTTCCACAGACCCACCTAGTTTAGCTTTTAAGAAGAAACAGGGCTGGGTGTTGTCTGCTTATTGGTGACATAAAACTCCAAATCCCTGGACGACCCATCCCAGCGGTTTCATGTAGATATTAAATAGCATAGGGGACAAGATGGAACCTTGCAGGACCCAGTAGTTTAAATGCCACAGGGCTGAGCGGCAGTCCTTCAGACCACCTTCTGGATCAGCTGGTCAAGGTAGAGTGGAACCAAGCATGGTACTCACCACTCTCAACCTAGCCAGCCTCTCCAGAAGAATACCGTGGTCAGTGGTATCAAAAACTGAGAGGTTCAGGGCAGTCAACAGGTATGCACTTCCCTGCCGCTCTCCCAACGAAGGTCATCAGTTGGTAATGAAGGCTGTTTCCATCTCAAAGCCAGGCCTGAATCCAAATTGAAAGAAGTCTAGATAACTGATTTTCTTCAAGACCACTTGAAGATTTGTAGCTACCACCTCCTTAAGCACCTTACCCAACACCAGACTATTAGCCATTGGGTGGTAGTTGTGGAGATCATTTGGGTTCAGGGATGTCTTCTTCAGGAGGGGTCTCAAAGCCACCTATTTCAAATCAGTTGGGACGACACCCTTCAACAGAGAGTCATTTGTTACTGCTTTAACCCAGTCAGCCAGCCAAGCCTAGCATAATACTTCTAGCATGGGGGCCAGGGGCAAGACATGATGTGGGGTGCCACACACTTTATCGTGTCTCGTCCACTTAATTAGGCCTCACCAACCGAAAGTCATCCATAGAACTAGGTCTAGACTGTGCTGCAGTAACATCCTGAGACTGGAGCAGTCCAACATGGCAAATATGAGCAATTTTATCTGCAGAATGCATTGCAAAGGAATCACGGAGGGCTTGTATACGTTCCAGGTCGACATCCTCTGGGGCTCGAGAACCCTTTCACAACCTGGAAAAGCTCCACTGGATGGCACTGTACAAATGCAATGGTGTCAGAGAATGAGCAGAGAGCTTGCTTCATTGGCACAGTAGGCATAATAATGGGCTGTCATCTGTGGTCAGTTGCATTCACTTCAAGTTTTTCTCAATTTGTTGTCTGTCTGCCCAATCATTTCATCCTTTTTATCAATAATTTTTACTAAATTTTTAACAAGACAAAACAAACAAAACCACAAATTACAAAATACAAACATGGGCCATCCCACAATCATTTGTTGTCTGTCTGCCCAGTCATTTCATCTTTTGTAGCTCCTCTGCAAACCAAGGGGCATTCCAGACTCCATGGAAGGAAAGAGGGTGTCAGGATCTTTCTTTTTCCTTTTCCTTTTTTCTTTTCCAGTGCATTCCAGGGCATAAGCTACAGGCTGAGCCCTTTGGCATTCACTCTTTGGCTGACACCCTTGGCAGACTGGCTTGTTTAAAAGTACTACCTGTTTAAAAAGGGAAGACCGTCATTCCCAGCCGGTCTTATAGTTGGGCCAGGTGTTCTCACTTGCAGCCTTTTTAAAAAGCTACATTTTTAAAAAGCACTACCTGTTAAAAATTACGATAAGCTTGCATGCTAAAATCTGTCAGTCTACATTTATTCATGCCAAATATGACAAAACACATCTGTTCACTCTAAATTTACAGAAGGCTTTAATATTAAGAATAACTGAAATGAACCAACATTAAAAAATTGAACTGTGCATAGGTCGATCTTAAATAGTGTTACAGAAGGTGAACTGCTTGTACTGTTCATTTTAGGTTTTGAATGGATGCTTGAGCAGAAGCTCATTAGAGGCTGGCAATGATCCCTCTAAGCTGTGGAGTCTTGTGAGCAAAAATTATCCTTTGTGGACTACTGGCATTAAAGTTGTGAGTAATTTGGCTAGTGCATAAATTAGTTTGCTCTGGAGCAATCCTTCCTGAGCTAAGACAAAAATGTGTAGGCCAGAGGCTAAGAAACTGTGAGCTAGCTCACACTAACTCAGCTTAGAGGGAGCACTGAGCTGGAGCCCAGTTCTCCAAATGGTTATCTGCCCCTACATCAAATATGACAGATTGTTGGATTCTGTAATGAAGTATTGTCATTTAGTTTTGCAGAGACTTTGCAGGTACGGAGCATGTGCTCAGATGGGATGAGATCATCATTTAATGAAATGGGGCTGAGGAATGAATGCCCTTCCTTAAGAGGAGCAAATATGAAATGTGCACATACATTTATTATACCTTGATTAAAATTTGACCACTTCGTTAAGATAAGAACATAAGAGAAGCCTCTTGAAGCCGTCCATGCTTGTAGCCGCCACCACCTCTTGTGGCAGTGAATTCCACGTGTTAATCACTCTTTGGGTGAAGAAATACTTCCTTTTATCTGTTTCAACCCAACTGCTCAGCAATTTTATTGAGTGCCCACAAGTTCTTGTATTGTGAGAAAGGGAGAAAAGTACTTCTTTCTCCCTCTGAGGCGGAGGACATCTTGCTGGGTGATTCCCACCGTCCAATCAGGGAGGCAGGAACATTTTTTTTTAACTTCCTGTCTCTTGCCTGTGGGAGTCGCCTTCAGTTCTTTTCCTGCCTCAACAGGGAGCAGCTTAGATCAGGCTTTGCCTTTATCTAATCTTTAAAACTCTAAATTCCTTATTCAACCTCATATATCTCTTCTTTTAACTACTTCTATATACTTCCTATAATTCTTTCACTGTTCTTCCTTATATTCTAACCCTTTTTGGAGAAGAACAACAATGTTATAGATAGAGGCTGTCTTCAACAGTGGCGGCCATTTTAGGATACAGTGAGGGCTTTCTTCTGCTGAGGAGCGGAACACCCTCCTTATTGCTGGTGCCGGACGGTGCACAAGAGGAGCCAGCATGACCTACTCAGGCTTGCCTAGCCTACCCCAGCGAGATTGCCTGAGGGCACAAGAGGAGCCAGCATGACCTAAAGCAGGCTTGCTTAGGCTACCCCAGCGTGATTGCCTGAGGGCACAAGAGGAGCCAGCATGACCTATAGGAGGCTTGCCTAGGCTACCCCAACGTGATTGCCTTAATCTGAGGGTGACAAAACACACACCAAAAATGACACCTGTTACAACTGGCTGTTGGAGACCAAGGCAATCAGTTTGCAAGGCTGCAGGGAGATTCTTGTTCCATCTGCAGGCCTTGAAAGCTAGCAACGACTGGCTAATAGAGAAAAGAATCTCTATGCGACACAGACAAGATGCCAGAATTTCAGCGTCCCGGTAATGTGTGCGAACCCGGGCTGTTCTTCCTACCTCCTGATTTCCTTCTCTCTCTAGAGTCATGTGGTGTTCCAGTGGGGTTTGAGGAACTCCATAGAGTATCCTCTGGTAACATATTTGTAAGGACCAATTGCCTGCCTGAGAGTCGGACTACATGTCCCGGAGTGTAGAAAATGTGTCCCACCACCACCAGAAGGGTTTGAACATGCTTTGAATGGCTTATGGCCACGGGTTGGTTTATCGTTTCCGCTAATAATTATTTGTTGCATGAACCTTTTCTGAACGTTTGTCTGGAAGAACCCCAGTTCATCCTTCTGCAATCCTTGTGAAATCTCAGAAGGACACAGTGGAAACTAAAGAAGTAACTCCTGAAACTCCTCATCAGAGTGCTCTCGTGTGTCATGTTTCAATATAAGTCTTGTCGAGGACGTCCCCAAATGGTCTGACGTTTTAACAAGTATAGGTCATACCTATGGACTTAACATGTAGTGAGATAAGCAAAGGTGGTTTGCTATTGCCTGCCTTTGCATAGTAACCCTGGACTTCCTTGATGGTCTCTCATTCAAGAAATAACCAGTCCTGACCCTGTTCAGCTTCTGAGACCCAACAAGATCGGGCTAGCTTGGGCCATTCAAGTTAGGCATCAGTTGCCAAGCTCTGAGCCATAATCTTCTTCTGGCAGCTGTCTCAGATGCCATAGTTCTGGAAAGAAGGTAAGGGACCAAAGGTTGTGTTCACCATAGCGAGCTGTAAGAACCCTAATGGCTTCCTCTATCATGCAATGGCTGCTGGCTGAAATAGATTCCTAGAGACAACAGCCACTCTTGAGACTATTGGGACCGAAGCAGGAGCCTTAACAGTCATAGTGGAGCCTTCATAAGCTTCCTTCAGGGCGAGACACCCCTCTTGTAAAAACTATGCTGGAAAGTGCCCTCACCATCCTGTAACAAAAGCTCAGATGATTGCAAAGCTGTTACTGGAGCATCCATTAGTGGCACCTGCAAAAATCAAGTATAAAATATGATCAAACATACAGTTTCTACTAAAACATGTGACTGCTTGCTGGCCATAGGTTTTGCCCTTTCAGCGTTTAAATTTTTCTGAAAGAAACTGATAGAACAGGAGAAAACCTCTCTGCTGCGCTACATCTAGGAAGAATTCTTATTCCCTTGACCAACTATGGGACTGAGAATTAGGAGGGCCTGACTGTTCTTTAGAGGGGACCTCCTGCAGCTCTAATGCTGCCATGGTCTTAGAGAGGGGTGTTAGTAGTTCTCACGGTTATGGACTGTTCATGAATTTCTATTTATATATTCAATTTATAATCTGTCCTTCCCTGCATAATAGGGTTTAGGGCAGGTCAAGTCAACACTAAATTAAAATAGTACATTTCATCCTCCTTTTAAATTCAAGGAACGCCCCCTTTCTCCCTATTTATACAAATGTTGAACTCAATAACATTATGGTCACTGTTCCCAAGTGGTGCAATCACTTTTACATCTCTCACCAGGTCTTGAGTGTTACTTAGGACCAAATCGAGGATCACCTCTCCCCTGCCATCTGCTCCATAGCACAGTCATTGAGAGTGTCTAGAAACTCAATCTCTTTTTCCTGACTTGAACACATATTGATCCAGTCAATGTGTGGGTAGTTAAATATTAAATATTATCCTGCATCCTGGGAGGGAAATAAAAATACATTTGATAAAAATGCTCTTTAGCGGCTCTTCCTACAAAGCAGAAGGTAGAAAAAAAGAATATTCTTGTTATATCTACTCACAAATGCCATGAGCCTCTGCTGCAGCCTCAGCTGCACATGTTCTGAGAGCAGGAGCTCCTGCCAGCATGGGCTTGAAATTCCTGTTTTCAATGTGCTTTGTCACCACTGTGAGTTGACTGTGTAGGCAGGGTTGGGAAATCATCTGGCGCCCTACTGTTGATACCGAATACACGGATGTCGGAGTCTGACTGAAGAGACAGAATTCTCAAACTCAAGGATGGAGGGCCAGAGTCAGCACACAAATATGATTCAGTGCTTTCTGCCTGAGCAAATATACATATAGGCCTAAACTGAACAATACAGTGGGGTTCCGATCTCTGCAAAGAATCTGAAGTTACTGGTTGAGTCAGATAACTGTAATAATTCTTGCCCTGATTGCACATGGGGGGGGGGGGGGAATTGAGTTTAAGCCAAAAAGAAGGTGGGCAAAAAAAAATTGCTTTGATAATCTTAGTCATTGCGTAGACCATAACCTGGTTGACAAATTGCTGATTTGCATGATGGCTCCATGGTAACGTAGTGTTTTGTTTTCAACCTCCTTCGTATAGATTCTTAAACTCTTTTGTTTTCAAACCACAGTGGACTGCTATTTTTAATAAGCCTTTTATGAACTTTCCAGGGCAGTTAACAGTCAGTTTAGACCCCATCACCATTTGTGTGAGATTGGGGTAATCTTTGTCCCAGTGTCTATCACTTTCTACTTTGATTGAATCTTGTTTGCTTTTTTTTTTTTTTTTGCCCATTTAGCCTAGTTTGGAGAATTTTTTTTGGATTTCCAGAGATTTTAATGTTTAATTTCCTCCTTTGTGAAATTTCTGGTTCTAAAAAGTTATAATCCATGTGACAATCTTGTGGACGATTTTGTCAAAAGTATTTTGAAAAATCCAAGTACATGGTTAATGTTGGATCATCCTTTGCTATATCCTTACTGATTCCTTTAAAAAAATTCCTAAAGGTTTGTGAGACAGACTTACAGAAGTCATATGAATTCTTTGGTAACATGATTTATTCTTCTATGTGTCTTAACATTTCTAGCATTTCTAGCAGTAGTGCTTTCTTCCAGTTACCCAAGATATTCAGGTTAATGAGTCTATAATGTTCCTAAATTTCTGTTCGATCCTTCAAAAAAGAAACCCATTGTTGCACTAGCTGCTCTTAGTAATGTAATAAGAAGGCTAAAGATCAATAATTTGAAATTCATGTGCAGTTTGAGGAAGAGCTGTGTGGCTCAGTGGGAGGAGCCTCTGTTTGGCATGCAGATGGTCCTAGGTTCAGCCCTTGGCATCTCCAATTAAAAGGACTCAGCAGTAGGTGACATCCTCTTGTGAGACCCTGGAGAACCACTGCCCATCTGAGTAGACAGTGCTGACTGTGATGGACCAAGGGTCTGATTCAGTATAAGGCAGCTTCATGTGTTCACACGTTCTTTTTATATATTTATTTATTTACGTCATGTATATGTTGCCTTGCCTCCCAGTTTTTCAATGTTGTGGTTTCTAATAGCATTCCTTCCCAGTAGGGATCCAAACCAGCTTATTTGTTCTGATCTCAATTTTTTCATGACAGCAGCCTTGTGAGGGTAGTTTAAGTGGACCCAGGGTTATCTGGCAAGCTTCTGTGGCAGAATTGGGATTTGAACCTGGGTCTCCCATATCCTAGTCTGACACTGTAACCACTGCACCAGATTGTCTTTTCTAGCTCATCCTTCGTGACCTTTATACGATGTAGTTCTCCAGATACACTTCCAGAAAGCAAAGGTGTGTGGAATTGGCAGCAGCTACAATGAAGACTGGATACAAAAGATTCATTCCCCATTTCGGTTTACTTCTCGGACTTCCTTTGGAATTTTCTTTTGTACCTTTTAAATCTAATCAGCCTGCCAGGCTTGTTCACTTTGATGCACCTGAAGAAATATTCATTGTTAGGGTTTTTTATTTTTAATTTTTTTTTAGCACTTTGTACTTAGGCCACCCCCCGGGTTTCTGCTTGCACCTCAAGATTCCAATCAGAGAGAGGTGAGAGCATATCTCGGGTACTGTTTTGCTTTCTGGGGCTTGTATTTTCTACCTGTGATAATCTAGGTGAACTGCTGCTTTATACAAGAGAACCCAAATTGTGTAAGGGATGCTCCACATTTAACTTTTGCAAGCAGCTGCTTCTGTGATATAAGAAGACTGTATTTTCTAAAAGTGGTACAATTGTTTCATTGCTTCGGAAATATGGCTTGACAAGTCAATATGTGCCAGTCTAATGCAGATGTTTCAGGTTACAGGTGACGTTTGGAGAGTAGGAATCACGCTTGTGCTCTTGGTTGCACTGTCTGGTTTGCATGCAGACCCATGCTCATAGAGCCCAGTGTGTATAGACCTCAGTCGTGCAATTTGTGCCCTATAAAACAGAAAGCATCGATCCATGTGCAGACACAGACTCATGCAAGTCCTATGTGCACATGTGAAAGTCCAGCATACTGGCCTCTGATGTTTGCTTAGGGCAATGGAGATTTTGCAAACTGTCCTATCCACCAAAAAATGCTCCCACTGCCACGTGAAATGACTGGAAAGAGAGCATTGTTCACTACTGTAGCTACTTGGTGTCCAGGTTTAGATAACATGGCTTAATGTGATTGGCAACAAAATCAGCACATATTTATCTAGGAAAGGAATTTAAAAGTTTGAGGACTGCTGCAACTACCGCAGAAACATTACTAGAGTCCAGTGGCACCTTTAAGACCAAAAAAGGTTTTATTCAAGGTGTGAGCTTTCATGTGCACGTGTTGATTTTGGATAAAGACACAAGTAGGTGATTAGAAGAAACAATAATCTACAGCACTGGTCTGGACTACCTGTGGGGGTGAGGAACTGGGAATAGCTGTAAGCTTGTTATGTGTATTGCTGGAATTATTTTAGAAACAAATACACCATGACAGATAATGGCCGGGTTTATTTTTGCAGATGCACATACCTTCAATATGGAGGTGTATGACTCAAATTACTTAAAATAGGTGCTGGCTCATGGAATGAGGCACATGGAATAGCTGTGCTGATGTCACTTATTATACTGGCTAATCGCTTAAAGCTTCTGTATTGTGGGTATGTTCAGATCACACCTGAAGCAGTAGTGCATGGAATAGGTTCTTGCCTGGCCAGTGGTCAATTTTGGTTTTTTTCTCAGAACTTGCTGCATTTACTATGTAAAACCCCCCTTTGAGATTGAAGGACTTGCAGTTCTCCTTGAAAAATCAAATCCTGTGAAGGGTATTCTTTCAGGCAATGCCTTCTTATTACCAGTGTGAATTTCTACAGCCTGTCATTGCAGCAGTTCTAATTTAACATTGATTAAGATAAAAACCGTGTTGCTTTTTTCCCTTGGGTATTTTTCTGTCTGTTCCAAGCAATAGAATGTCTTGCAAAATTAACCTGCATTTCAAAGGTAGTTTATTGTTTCCATTAGAATGCAAAATTTTGAGGAGTTTCTAATGATTACTACTGGGGATTCTTGTTTCCACAGCTCTTCTAAAAGCCATGACTTGCAAACAGTTGAAACTTAATCTATAACAACTGCTCTTTGGATACGTATTCTGTCCATTAATAGTAATTGTGTGGTTACTGAATACAAGGAGTAACTTTCAGTTAATTTAACTTTTCAGAATGCAGCTAAGTTGCTCTAGGCACGTGTGTGGTAAAGCGGTAACTGCTACTTCATCATAGCTGCAGCAGGCTTGGGCTGAGTTTCCCACAGTGGCATTGTTTAAAACACACTTCCCTTTTCCCAAGCATTAGCCCTGGACTTACTTGGGGCTGTGTTTGCAGCCACGGGGCTGGGAGCGAGTTGGGGGAAGGTCCTTGTTGGCTACAGGGTTGCTCAAGCTGGCCAGTTGGCTCCTTGGGAGTGGGAGCAGGAGGGGCGGACCTCCAGGCTTCCCTCTGGTCTTCCCCTGTTGCTCCGGCTCTGCTTGTGTCCCACTGACTGAGATAGTAAGTTTTCATGGCAGTGGAGAAAAGTAACTGACTGCATCTAACATTTGTTAGCAGCTGTTTCACATAACACAAAAATAGAACAGTAAGTTCACTTATCTGGAAGACAAGGGCACAGATGAATTTAAGAATCTCTTCTGAGTTGAATATCTGTGGCTCAGCTGGGAATATAAAATCAGAGCATTTTGATTGGGTTGAGTGGAATGGTTTCCATGGACCAAACGATTTACGTCTTTATCATGCAATTTTCTGGCTTCCCACCTCTGCCTGCAGCCAAAACTGCCCCAGGAAACATTATTCTTGGGTGTTCCTTGTCCCCCAGGGCAACATGTGGGGACTGTAGTGGGGATGAAAGTAATGCTCTGTAGATGGGAATGCTTCCACCAATAAAAATGTGCTGTTTAATCCAAGCTGCTATCTTGTATCCTGCTCCTAAACCTTCTCAGTGGCATATGTTCATAATGTTGGCACAATATTATTTTACGCCCTTGTATGCTGGCTCTTCGGCTTTGAAACGGAGATGAGCACCGCAACCCTAGAGTCGGATTCGACTGGCTTTCGAGCAAGGGAACCTTTACCTTTTTATGCCAACATAGAAAGTGTAGGAAATGAGCCATTTGAAGGTGTTTTGTGCCCTTGATAATGAGAGAAGCTGGAGATTGTCATGAAAGCCATTTGGAAGTTATATGTTAGGACAAAGTGAGCACTGGACCGTACAGTGCACCAAAAGTAACTTAGTTCAAAGGCACTGGATCTTGAAGGCTTTTTTTTCAGTTTGAGGTTTTTAAGTAGAATTTTGTATTCATGTGATCTCACATTTGTCCTTACCCCAAGCAGGATTGCATCGTATGGTTTAAACCTACTGTCCAACTTGTTCTCTAACTTCACAAATTTCAGTCTATGCAATATTAATTTGCTTTAAATTTTCAGTGTTTCTAAAGTTAGCCTCTAAGCAGGAAGATATTAAATATGAATAAGTGTAGATTTTGCTGGGTTTGTAGCACAGTGGAAACTACAGATGTGGTAGATATCAAGAATACATTTTGGATTCAGGAGAAGTGGAGGCTGCTTAAAATCATGAATTGAGGTATCCAGGACCTCGCGCAAGGCAGTTGTACATGTACAGCACGTGGAAAATGTGGATAAGGACAAGGCATGTGAGTTGGATGCAAATAATGTCACTAGGTATCTTGACTACACACACCTAGAAACTTTGAACTATAACAGGGGAAATGTTTGTCAAGCCTCCTACTGTTAAGTCCCACTTGAATATTCAGTGCTTGGCTAATTTGCAAAGTGAACTAGCTCTAAGCAGCTGTGAAATGCCTGGTTAGATTTATATTTATGTATTTAAATGTGCACGTCTCACCATTTTCTATGGCTCAAGGAAGCTTACAGGTGCAAATTTGAAACATATGTCTCCCCCTCCCTCCCATGCCTACAGTCTAGAGCAGTGATGGCAAACCTTTTAGAGACCGAGTGCCCAAACTGCGACCCAAAACCCACTTATTTATCGCAAAGTGCCAACACTGCAATTTAACCTGAGTACTGAGGTTTTCTTTAGAAAAAACAACTCACACATTAACTTAAGATGATCCAAACAAAGTAAGGAAAGCAATCCCAAATGCTTTCATTTACTTAAAATTATTTGGTAGAGAATTCGACACTTTAATGATGGTCTGGGCCTGGCTGGGGCAATGGCACGCGTGCCCACAGAGAGGGCTCTGAGTGCCGCCTCTGGCACCCGTGCCATAGGTTCGCCACCACTGGTCTAGAGTATGATTCCTGGTCTCACTGTTGTTCTCCTTTGGTATTCGGAGGAAGTAGAAAACTAGGAAGGCATGTACTTGGGAATTACAGAGTGTGTAGCAGGAGTTTCTTGAGAGTTTTGGCCTGGCTCTGAGTTGCATTCTAGGTGGCTTTCACCTTACTGACTGGAAGATGCCAGGATTTGTTCCATACATAGGCTAATGGCCACTATGTGGGTGCCCTGGACACATGGAGAGTTTCAAGTAGCATGTCAATTTCCTGGGGTATCTTGATTATGTGTGGAGGTCTTGCGCAAGAACCTGTGAAGAGAGTTGGTTACTCCTTTTATGGTCCTGTCATGGAGCCATTGCCACAAGGGATTTCGCTTATGCCTTCTCTTCATGGTTACTTGCCCTCAAACCAGCAAAATGACTGAATCCAGGAAGATTTAAAGTAGAGACTGATTTCTTGCTTGGGTCACTTGATTTCAGATCTACTTTCCCATTCTCCAGATGGCGTTTTTTTAAAAATTTAAATTTTTAGATTTTATAAATTTTATTGAAGTTCAAACAATACATCGATAGAATCCAGGAAGATTTAAAGTAGAGACTGATTTCTTGCTTGGGTCACTTGATTTCAGATCTACTTTCCCATTCTCCAGATGGCGTTTTTTTAAAAATTTAAATTTTTAGATTTTATAAATTTTATTGAAGTTCAAACAATACATCGATAAATCATAGCGCACATTCATGTAGCTAACCTCGTTCATTAATCACAAGTACAGTTACAGCTCCCTATTCAAGACAAGCATGTGCTAGCTCACGAAACAGTAAGAATGAAAGAGAAGAAGAGATCCAGCGTGAAAGACTGTCGTTAGGAAAAGACCAAAGTGCGATATAAAGGATTGTGTGGTTGACAATCTTGCGTAAGGATATAGTACAAAAACGGAAACCATGTTGCATCAAAGTTGGATTGCTTTGGGTATATTTCTGATCTCCGAATCTTGTCTGTGATTTTTTCCAAAATGAAGTGGTCCCAAACTTTTAAAAACCAGTTGTTTCTTGTTGGGGCCAAGGGAGATTTCCATACAGCCGCTATTGAAGTTTTGGCAGCCACTAGGAGACTCATTATCAGCTCTTGTCTTATTTTAGGTATGTTTGTTTCATGCCAGTCATCTAAAAAAATTAGCTCTGGTTTGAATGGTACAGAGTAGCCCATGATTAGTTCTATTTGTTGTAATACATCCTGCCAGAAGTCAGAAATGGCGTTACATCCCCACCAACAGTGGGCAAAAGAGCCTAACTCCCCACATTGCTTCCAGCACACAGGAGAGTGGTCTGATGTCATTTTAGCTAGCCTTTCAGGTGTCAGATGCCATCTAGTCATGATTTTATATGCCTGTAGTTTGGTGGATGCGACATTTGAGATCATTAATCCTGATGTCCATATCTTGTCCCAGTGTAAATCATCGGGTTGCTTGTTACAGTATTGTTGCCAATTTAGTTGGAAGTTAAGAGATTTATTCCCATCAAGATTCACCAGTATCTCATAGACCTTAGATATTGGGCCTTTGAGATTTGAGTCTGAGGAAATCAGAAATTGTTCAAAAGGGGTTAGAGGAGCCTTGAGAATGTGTGTTATTTTCAGATCCTTTAATGCATGACTCAGCTGGAGATAAAAAACCACGGTATATTGTGGTGTACACAATCTTCTAGGGCCTTCTTGGGAAGAAGTCCTGTAGGAGATGTGAGGTCGAGTAAACGTGTCACGTTAGCCTTTCTCCACACATCAGCCATGGTTGCATCACTTCCCGGAGAGAACCAGGTATGAAAAAGAAACGTGGCGAATCTAGACACCTTTGGCATTATTTTATTTCTGAGTTGATCCCATGTGTTCAGTATTGCCGAGAAGAAAATATGTTGTTTCAGAATTGCGGGTCGTTCCTTGGAGCTGTTCCAGACTATTTCTCTCATTAATTTCGGTCTAATAAATTGATATATAGGCTCAATCCAGTCAGCTTGTTCTTCATTTCTCAATATCTTGATAAGAAATGTCAACAAGGTCGTCTGATGACAGATCTTTAAGTCCGGAAATTTTAGTCCACCTTGAGAGTTGCTCCGTCAAATTACTTGGAAACCTATCCTGGGACGCTTGTAATTCCAAAAATAACAAATGAGTTTAGGTTGTTTTGCCATTTCTTCAATAGGTTGTTGGGAATTGCTATAGGTAGAGTGCGGAGTAAGTAAAGCAGCTTCGGAAACGCAAAGGATTTAACTAAGTGCAGCCGGTCCATAAGTGACAGGTTCATCTGATCCCACTTAATAAGATCTTATTTAATTTCTCCACATTTTTGTCTCCCATCCTCATCCCATGGGCGTATCTCACTCATTAAGTGAAATAATTTTTCTATTATTGTTGCTCTGTCATACTAATAGATCTACAGATAGTTAACTGGTTCCTCATAAATAGCTCCCTTAGAGCGCAATCACTGGTCACCACAACATACCCATTAAGATATGAATTTCATGATCAACACATTATAAGCGCCTCTTTCTGTTCTATATTGATGTCTCAAGTCTCCAATCTTCACAATGGAGCCGAAATGGGAAATATTATCACTAAATGTGAGAGGGATGAACAATCTCATAAAATGAAAGAGAATCCTGACAAATGTAGCCAAAACGGGATTGTTTGCAAGAAACCCAAACATCTGACATTTATTCTGTTTGGCTCTCAAGTTTGCCCACTCCTGATTTAAACCAATCCATTCACAACACTTGACACCTACTTCTGCCTCCAACGCCTCAGTAAGGAGCACTTCTTAGCTACAGAGGTCTTACCTGTAAGTTGTATCTTGCTTTTGATCACACATCGTATTCCTACTTACTTTGTCCTCCTATATACCCACATCCCTCGCTCTCTCCCATGTCTTTTTTCTTACAGCTGCATTCTCTCAGTACTTAGCAGCAGAACCCCCAGTTTAGCATTCACAAACAGGCAGGTCAAAAGGACACCTTTCTTTGCAGTTTTGTTTTTGTTTTGCTTTTGATTACAGTATTCTAATCTTTCTCAATTGCAGGAAAAGAACCTGCTGCTCATCCAGGTCCATTTCTCTCTGTGCACCAGCATCTCAGGAAGCTTACTTTTGTAGTGTGTGCTCATCCTACAGCAGCTCTTTTGAGTTGTCTTAGAAATTGAGGCATTAAAGTAGCCAGGGGAAAGAATTTGCTTTTCATGCTTTCTGATCCTGGCATGTAGTATATGGCACAGAAGGCATGAGTAGCACTAGCTTTCCTAGCAACCCCAACCTGCATAGTTTTTTGGGGGGAGGGGCTTGTGTCTTGCATGGCAATCACACTGCATACAGAGGAATAAAATATACATAATGGTGTCTTGACTTGCTTAAAAAAATATGAAGCGCTGCCACAGGCAACTATGATTTAAAGCCGTCTGCCTTTTCACTCAAAATATTCCCCTAGCTGGTCCGCCCCATGGTGCTCCAGATGCATATTTATAAGGGTAAATGCAGTGGAGAAGTGCTTAAGGGAAATTTTGATTGTGGGGAAACAGCTGGTAAGGGGGGAAAAAGCTATACAGCTTCTCCCCCTCCCCCCCCGCAACTCCAATTAAAACTGTAGCCACCCAAAGATGCTTTCCATTTTTCCAAAAAGTTGGGGTTTTGTTGCATATTCTTTGAGGGTGGTATGTAGTTTGCCCATTAGTGGTGTCATTCACGAAGTGTTGCTTTGGAGTTGAAAAGGATTTCCCAAGAAATTGGTCATGCTGTAGTGTTGGGTGCAGCAGTTCCTCTTCCCTGAAGGATTCACTGCATCTGGTGCAGTGGGCTCAACCCCATAAAGTTTATGCTACAGTAAAATAGTTAGTCTTTTAGATGCCATAGTAGTCTTCATTTGTTTCTTGTGCAACAGGCTAACACTGCATAATCTATCTGAAATGTACATTATGTTTTATAACTATAGACTTTCAAATGTTTTTTAGAAACCACTTTTTAAAGAATATTACTATGTATAAAAAGAATAGGACAATTGCATTCTGTTGTTCTTCAACCTACCCTAACTTTGGTAAAAGACAGGATATATTCAGGTGCTAATGACAGGCTAATTCAAGCAACACTGCATTTTTTCCCATGCACTAGTCTTGACCTTTTTTGCACATAAAATGCAACATGCAAAGGAAAGGGGGTAATGGCTGGAACCAGATCTAGGAATTAAATCCACATGCTGTATATATTTAATGTGTTACAGTGTGGTTTAGTAGTTAAAGTGTGGTTTAGTAGTTAAAGTGTTAGACTAGGATCTGGGAGACCCAGGTTCAAATCTTCACTCTGCCATGGAAGCTTGCTGGGTGACCTTGGGCTAGTTGCAAACTCTCAGCCTAACCTGTGTCACATGGTTATTGTGAGAATAAATGGAAAAACACAGAAGAAGAGAATGTTGTAAGTGCCTAAAATGCCTAAAAAGTGTCAGGGGGCTTTGTATGGGTGGTGGAGGAGGAGATTGAATTTATACCCTGCCCTTCACTCTGCGTCTCAGAGCAATTTACAAGCTCCTTTCCCTCCCCCTCCCCCAACAGACACCCTGTGAGGCAGGCAGGTCTGAGAGAGCTCTAAGATAACTGTCCTTGAGAGAACAGCTCTGACAGTTATATGGCTCACCCAGCGGTTCGAAAGCAACTAATTGCAAGTAGATAAATGGGTACCTACCCTTAGTAGGGTGGGGGGCATCCTCCTCAAGTGTGGTGGAGAAGACGGCAGCGGCGGCGAGACATCGGCTCCAGTGGAGTGCCGGAGACGGAGGTGACGTGGCGATGCGATGGTGGTGGCAAGCAAGCACGGCCGGAGGGGCGATCCCTGGTGGCCGAGGAAAGAAACATCAAGCGACTGCCGTCAAAGGGCGCGCAATGACTTCGAGCACAGGCACAGCGGAGCCGGAAAGGACATTGTTGGGGCCAGAAGAAGACGTGAGTCGCGCGCCCCAAAGCCAACCCGCCCGAGCGCCGGAATAAACACCCCGCCGGAGACTGCCGAAGAAAAGACCTGAAGAGCCGAATTAAGAACAACACCAACCACCACGGGGTGCCGGTAGATAGTCCCACCCCTGTATAGAAATGTGGCCCTAGTTAGGGAGTAAAATGTGATTAGCACCTGCCTGTAAGCCGCTCAGAGACCCCTTGAAAAAGGGGTTCGAGCGGGATATAAAGTTGAATGTTGAAAGTTAAGGTCATCCAGCAGCTGCAAGTGGAGTAGTGGCTGAGGAATAATGAAGTGGGAAAAGGCAGCAGAATGGAAGAGGTGTGGCCTGTTTTTACATAATGTTTTTCTCAGGCTTTGGTGGGTTTTTTAATAAGTAAGTTCCCAGGCCTTTCCCCCTGAACAAGTCCTTGCAGCTCTAGAAAGCTTCTGAAGTATGCCTTAGTGTAGAGAGGTTTTTCAGATTTGCAGTTTGCTGGGGCAAAGAACTGCCTCCAAGCAAGTACTTTTTAAAGCCTTATTGTGACCTGCTCAGAAATGTAGGCAAGTGGTGCACAAGAACATGTCTGTGACCTCTTAAATTGTTGGTATCAACGTCATGCGTCAGTGTAGGTCAGAGGGGAGGCTCATTCCTTTGCACTTTTAAGTACACATGAGCTTAATTAAAACTAGTGGGATTTAAGAGTGTTCAACTTTGAACTGATGGTGTCTTTACATTACTGCAGGGTGGATCGATTAAAATCACGTTTCTGACTTTCCAATTTGGGTATTTCCCAAAGAAGCTTGGACGCTAATTGATTGTTGCAACAAAGCAGGACTGTTTGTGAGGTATTGTTTGTTAGTGATGGAGCCACTCTTTGAAGAGTCAGCCTGTTGCACTCCCCCTGAATGAGTAGGCTCACCTTTTGAGGGTGCTACTAGATCATGGAAACCATGTTGTTAGGTTAGTAATCAGAAATATTCATAATTTGTACAATACGTGGCCTTAGAAAAGAGCAAGAGCCCAGCAGCACCTTAAAGACTTACAAAATTTGTGGCAAGGTATGAGCTTTCGTGAGTCACTGCTCACTTCTCCAGATATCTGAAGGTATCTGAAGAAATGAGCAGTGACTCACGGAGGCTCATACCCTGCCACAAATTTTGTTAGTCTTTTTTTTTTAGTGGTTTTGTGTGTGTGTGTGTGTGTGTGCCTGGAAGTCATGGTTGACTTCTGGCGATCCCTAGTGGGGCTTGGATGTTTCAGAGAGGTGACTTACTATTGTCTGTCCCTGCCAACCCTTAGAGGTCTCCCTTCCAAGTACCTGCCAGGGTCGTCCCTGCTTAGCTTCTGAGATCTGGTGATATCGGGCTTGCCTGGGGCTATTCAGATCAGAGTAAATTTTGTTCGTCTAAGGTGCTTCTGGAATCTTGCTGTTTTCTACTGCTACAGACAGACTAACATGGCTACCTGCCTTGATGTAATATGTGGCCTGTTTTGTTTTGAATTCCTTACCAGACCCACCTAAATTTTCACCAGCTTTGTTTTTTTAACATAAAAAATGAATTTAACTCAATGGTTGCTTGTAGATGTCATGATAAACTGCAGCGGACTCTAATTAGTGTACCAAGTGCAAGTTAACAAGCACTTGTTTGTGTGTAAACCATGGTGTGTTTGCTTAAAAGACACTAGCTTGACATTTTTTAAAAATGAAGTTGACTTTCTTTAAAGAACTTAGAATTTCATCACTAAAACGTAATCACTAAAATAATCTTTTTATCATCCCTGCTTCATCGCTGTTTGTGCTGTTCCCTGTTTTCTAACTCACCAGACAAAAGGTACAACATGATGATGTCACAAAATAGATAAATGTGCCTCAATGTTCTAAAAAGTATGGGGACAACAATAGAGGCTGCCATTTTCAGCAGTAGTCACTTGTCAGGCTTACAGTGTACTTTCTTCGTGTGCTCATACCAAACTGTACCATGCAAGCTATTTCTTTGGGCACTTGGATAATACAAGAGAGCTCCTCTGATCAAATACCCAAGGGAGGTTTTGATCATGGCAATAGATTGTCTGTCTGTATTATGAGGTCTTTCTATATTTGGCTTCCCCCCATCCTTCTTCTGTGAAAAGACAGGGCTTTCTCCTCCTGACTTGCCAAAAGCATTTGGCATTTGACCTGCACTTTGGAAACCTTCGCCTCTGTTTAAGTGTTTGCTCTGGTTAAATAAGTAAATGAAAAGGGTTGTTACCGGTGCCTTCACAGGTCCCTGCTAATCCCTGCTGGATAATCACAGGGTGTGTGTGTGGGGTGTGTGTGTGTGGGGGGGGGGGTGATGGAAGAAAGGCAGATGGTTCCCGATCAATGGCCCAATTTCTTATAACCCTCATCCACAATTTCTTCTGAGTCAGAAGGCAGTATTTTCTCTGTTGGATGCCAGCACTGCTCAAAATGTTTTCTTAGTTTTGCAGTGTTTAAAAAAAAAAAAAAAAGTGCCATCAACCACCTGGAAAGAATTGCATACTTCTGCATGTCAGCAGAGATTAGATCCACCAAGATTTCTGCTGGCTAAATTTAAATGCACCAGCCTTATGTGCCTTGTTCACAATCCCTTCGTCTGGGGGAATTCATTGTGGCATTTCAGCCAGCACTGAGAAAGCATCTACTCTACAGGAAAACGATCTTTATGTAGTTGCTGATTTATCTGAAAAGCAGAGAGAGTGGTGTTGGTGAAATCCAGTCCTTTCTCCTCTGTTTTGGCGTAGCGGACTCTAATCTGGTGGAACCGGGTTTGATTCCCTACTCCTCCACTTGCACCTGGCTGGATGACCTTGGGCAAGCCGATAAGAGCTGATTCTGATAAGAGCTATTCTTGAAAAAGAGCAGTTTCTCTCAGAGCTCTCTCAGCCCCACCTACCTCACAGGGTGTCTGTTGTGGGGAGGGGAAGGGAAAGGAGTTTGTAAGCCGCTCTGAGACACCTTTGGGTAGTGAAGGGCGGGGTATAAATCTTCTTCTTCTTCTTCTATTCTCGTGTTGTCCAAGGTACATATTATTTATTATTATTTTATCTACAAAACATATGCTCCATCTTCATCAGAGCAATAAGGGCAGTTAACAGATAAAAAACATACATAATAAAAAACACATCTTAAACAAATCGAACAAAAACATGTCATTAAGACAAAGCCAACCTAAAGTGGTTAAGACGCTGAACTGCAGGCTGTGGAAGGTCAGTAGTTCAGCAGTTCGAGACCCGGGTGCCGCATGATGGAGTGAGCTCCCGTCTCTAGTTCCAGCTCCTGCCAACCTAGCAGTTCGAAAGCAAGAAATTGCAAGTAGATAAATAGGTACCACTTTGGTGGGAAGGTAACAGTGTTCCGTGCGCCTTGGTGTTTAGTCATGCCCGCCACATGACCACGGAAACGTCTTCGGACAGCGCTGGCTCTTTGGCTTTGAAACGGAGATGAGCACTGCAACCCTAGAGTCGGATTTGACTGGCTTTCGAGCAAGAGAACCTTTACCTTTACCTTTAAAATGCACATACAAAAAAAGATTAAAACACCAATTAAAACATAGGGCACGAAGGAAAAATCACTGAGGGAACACCAGACAGAACAGTGCAAGTCTTCACCCACTAGTGGAAGATGGCAACAGAAGCAGGCAGGTGAGTCTCTCTGGGGAGAGAGTTCCAGTGTTTTTGGTTTTTTTGACCCCCCAAAGGGGATTTTTTTTAAATTTGCTTTTCTATAAAACTACAACAGAAATTGGGAAGGGAAAAATCTACATCTAAAGGAGAAAGTAAAGAGAATCTAACTAAAAACCCAAGTGTGGAGGTTTTACAATGCTTAAAACATAGTTATTACACTTGTTTATATACTTTCAGACATGAAGAGTGCCCACCAATCATCGCTTCTGTTTTAATTGGCTTTTAGCTTTTATAAGTCCGGATCTGTCCTTTCATTATATAAACCAAGTTTCTTTTTCCAGGGACATCATTGCTTCCTTAGACGTCTTAAATCAAAAGAGACCTTCCTTTTGTTGCATTAAGAACACAATCATTGGAAAATCCAACCTTTCTCTTAGCAAACTGATCTTATGAAGTTAGGGTAGCGAGCCCTTTACTCCAAAAAACCCCCCGCTTTTCGATCCATTTGCCAGTCCAACCACAACTGAACTAAACTTTAGAGTCTCCAACCATTCATAAGTCTCTATAATCAAAGTGTGCACCAAGTACTGTCCCTTTAAAAATGTAGCTGCTTTTAGTACAGATCCAGGTCGCTGCTCCATTTTAGCCACCAGAGGGCTGATGATTCACTTTAAAGACAGAGTCTATGATTAGGTCACATGACCTAGCTTTCCACTGTTCTCCTTCCTGAAAAAAGCATTGGTCCCGCCTCCCTCCTCGCCATCTTTTGGGGATGTTTACATTCGCCGAGAAAGAATGCCAAAGTCTCTAAGGTCCGTTTAAACGCTCAGCTTTCTTTCAGAAAAACTCTCCGTTACAGTCCATCGCCACAATTTGATCAGTCCCTCCAATCATTCTTTCGCATTCGCTTAAAACATCGATAGATAGGGCATCCCCTCCCCCCCGCTTATTTAGTATTGGGACTTTACTTCTAGGCTTTGGTGTCTCGTTTCAATGAAAAACTCACTCATCAGTCCTTAAATCGATCCACCAGGTCCTAAGACGGCCCCTGGGATCATGCCAGGCAGAGAAAATTGCTAAACCTCCCAAACGCTTGATCTAGTGGTCGCATCTAATCCAATTCTGGGAATCAGGGCAGGACCTTCAGGGCAGAGAGTAGCCCCCCTGTACCGGCTGATGGCCGGAGGTAGGGCTCTCCAAAGCCCCCTGGCTAGGAGCCCTTTTGCCTATGGGCTCCATGGGGGAGCGTGCACAGTCACGCTCCCTCCTAATCCCCGATTCATGGCATGCGTCTCTCGGAGGAGCCAAGAGATGCAGCCATCGTTGAAGCGCCGAAGACCGGAAAACCAGAGTTTCCAGTGTTTTGTTGCCACAAGTGAGAAGGCCCTCTTCCAAATTGCCGCCTGCTTGATCTCAGAAGTTGGGGGCACCCAAGGCAGATGGTTCCATGCATGCTTTCATGCATCTGTCTGTTAAGTTCCATTTCAATTTGTCTGAAGAAGTGTGCATGCACACAAAAGCTCACATCTTGAATAATCGTCAGTTGGTCTTAAAGGTGCCACTGGACTCAAAATTCATTCTGCTTCAGACTGACACGGTCTAACTTATTCTAGTGTTTCTGCTTCTTGATCCTGTCCCATCTTCCAAGCCTGTGTTGCGTTGTGGTTGGAGTTTGTACTAGGATCTAATAGACACAGATTCAGATCCCCAGATAGCAATGAAGCTCACTGGGTGATCTTGAGCCAGTCGCACACCTTCAACTGAGCCTACTTCACAGTGTTGTTGTGAGGATAAAATGGAGGAAGGGCGAACCATGTTTGCTGTTAAGAGCTCCTCGGAGGAAACGCAGGGTAAAAAGTACAAGAAGATATATAGTCATAGTAAAACAATTCTGCTTTAATAAATACACAAAGCATGTATGTTAAAACATAAAATATCATCCAGGCCAAAGTAAGAAAATATAGAGATAAAGATCATGTAGTCTAAAGCCTTTCAGCTAAATTGTCTCTAAAAATGGTATGGATTCATAAAAGTAGACACACACACAGAGTAAAATATCCAGAGTATAAACGCAGTATATAGTTGGACTAAGCCTCTTCAATAATTCTTTACAGGCCTTGTTTTGGAAAACTATGGTATGCTATTTCCACTGCATAATATATTTGCAAGGTCACTAAAAATCAAATGAAGTTGATAGTTGGTGGAGTCTTTTGGCAAAAAAATAACTGCCGGCTTCATTTAAAACGAAGCAGTGGAATTAACTATAGAGTTATAGCCCTGTAGGCACTAAAGTTACATACACATATCCTGTAAGTGCCATCAATAGGGTTGCCAGCTTCCAGGTGGGACCTGGAAATCTCCCGCTTTTACAACTGATCTCCAGCTGACAGAGATCAGTTCCCCTGGAGAAAATAGCTGCTTTGAAAGGTGGACTCTATGGCATTGTACCATGCCGAGGCCTCTCCCCTCCCTAAACCCCTCAATCTCCCGGATCCACCCCCAAAGTCTCCAGGTATTTTCCAGCCCAGACCTGGCAGCCCTTGCCATCAATCCAAAAGAGCTGCATCCAAAATAAGTGGAGTAAGTCTAATCATGGAGCCTCCTCTCCCAGCTCACCCAGTTCCTCCTCCTCCTCTCTTTTAGCACAGTAACTTGCCTTTTGGTCCTAAGCTGTAGTTTAGGAACCTTTGGGTTTAACTCAGAAATGCAAATGGAAGCCATTGTCTTGTACCCAGCTTCCCAGCTTCTTTTGATGAGTTCTAAAATTAGATGAAATGTTTTCTTTTTAAAAGTATGCGTAGGGCCTCATGTGTATCCAACCTGTGGGTGCGCAGGATTCTTATGACAAACCAGCTGTTACCTGGCCTATATTAAAACATGAAATAGTTGTATGCAGAAGCGTATTCTGTGGTTCTGTCAATCTGTTTTCTGCTAAAGTTCTCAAAGTGGGGAGGAGCGAATACGTGATGGGCTTGTTGTGGGTATTCGGCATTTGCTGCTGTTAATGTGGTACGTGTTCTTGGATTATCAAATTGGGAAACAACAGTTCTGGGCTTTGGAGAATTTTAAGGAGAGCAGAATGAGTATTTTATCAGCATCAGTGAGGGGCCAGATAAATGCACTATACCCTAGTTTGGCTATGACATTGTCTTTATTTAGCCTCAAGGTTAATCTTCAAATGTTGCGGGTTTCCCCCCCCCTTCCCAGTACTTAAATACAGTTTGATTGCACTCCTTCTCATTGTCCTGACGATGGCCATGGAATTAACTAGGCTTCTGTCTTCAAGCTGTCGTCTTTGAGACTTCATTGTAAAATGTACTAATATTTACTTGCTTCTAAAAAGATCGTGTCAGACAACCAGAAAGCAGGGATGCTTTCACCAACTCCCCCATCTCCATCTGCCTAATTGGTCCACCCATCATCTGGAGGGGGCTGCAGTACAATCTGCCTCCCATGCAAGACGAAGTGCCTCATGATCTTTGGCTCTGAGCCCATCAGTTGTTCAACTGTATTTGTTACTCAAAGGCCCCCCTCATTTAAGTGTTTAAGTTTTTATCACTTTTTTTAGAACACTGAGTACTGTGTTGACCTAGATGGCCCAAGATAATCCGATCTCATCAGATATTGGAAGCGAAGTGTTGGCTGTGGTTACTGCTTGGATGGGAGACCACCAAGGAAGTCCAAGGTGGCTGTGCAGAGGCAGGCAATGGCAAACCATCTCTGAGTGTCTCTTGAAAACCTTACAGGGTTGCCATAAGTCAGCTATGACTTGGTGACATTTTCAGTCACCACCATTTAAAACAATATGTGTATTTGGCAGAGTTGGGAATGTTATTAGAAGGAGGATTTGGTAATAATCAAATTAAAGCTAGCTTTGATACACAAATACATTTAAACACAAACCAACATGTGCTAGAACCGAGTGCCTCTAGCATCTTGCATAATTTTGCTAATCAAAGTTTTAACAAAAGAACATTTCTGGTAAGGTGAACAAGCTGCTTTGTTATAAGCACTAGTAAAGCAGATAGACAGGTACCGGATGTTACAGTGATCTCTGCTTGGAGCATGTTAGGACTTGCCGCAAAATATGGAAAACCGCTTCTCTAATTAAATGAAAATGTCATTTTTCTCCAGTGTTAATTTGAGGAATTCTGCAGGAGTGTTCTCATGAAAAGATGCGTGCACTAAGATGCAACATTATTATTTGCAAATAGAGAAAGTATTCCAGGAAAAATAAAAATGAAGCTTTACTCATGCAAGATCTCTCTATCAGGAGGGAAAATATTTTGTTTAAGGGTGATAGTTGTGTTTTAAGTGGGTTTCCCCCCCCTTTTTTTCTTTTTTAAACTCTAATTTTCTTGGGCCTTGATATGAAAACAGCATAGTATTTGTTGCGTTGGAAACAACATGTTCGTATTTGTGTGTAGAGTTGTCCAGAGAGTCCCTAGGGAGTTTGAACTTCGAAAATGAGCACAGTGCTGCTGGAATGTGGGAAGGATTATTAGTGACACTGGGACTCCTCTTAATTTTAAATGTATACGCTTATTTTCTTCAGGCTATTCCCCAGTTGTAGGATAGAACATGTTGGTTGTAAAAGTGAAATGATAATTTAAAAGGTATACAGGAGCACAAATATGATAAGGTATGACTTTGGATTTCATTAAATGTTCAAGGCCGAATAGCATAATGGCCATTGTACTAGCCATAGTTTACGTCAGCCTTTGATTCCAAATAAGAGGGGAGATATTAATTGGATCTCTGCATGTATTTTAGAGAAATGAGCCACCCTACTCAAGTGTCTCTCAAGAGTGACCTAGTCCAAGCAATAATGCGTGTCCAAGGTTAGCAGCTTAGCACTAACAGTTATTGCCTTTATCTTGTTAAAATACCAGCTATATAATGAAATTGTGGTATATAGTTAAGCCCTCCCAATGGAATAAGGAGATATCAATAAAATCTGCTTGTCATCTAAGGTGGATAGTAGCTTGGTTCTGAAGTAACATTTATCCATGGTTTAGGTGCTCAGGCCTAACATTTAGTTACGATTGTCAGCAAGCTGCCATTCTGTT
>NW_015175384.1:652242-699514 GCF_001447785.1 Gekko japonicus | reverse complement strand
CCGCGATCCCCCCGAATTGACCTCTGCACTACAAAATCCACAAGACCAGTGCGTGCCAAACATAGGAAGTGGTTACCGGAGACAATATGCCAAACACCCAAACAGCAATTATGTAGATGACATCAAACCACCACTGAAGGTGAGAATTAAATATCACAGTAGGCAAAACACCTGGGCCCTGCGGCATCAAAGCCCCCTATAGCTACTGGCTTTGTTTCTAGTTGTCTTATATTTGAAGTGAGCTCTAGTTCAGGAACGCTGACGCGATAATGAAAAGGGTTTAGTTTCTTCAGGTTGCTAACCTCCAAGCAGCCGCTAGAGGTCTGGAAATGCAACTGGCATCTAGGCGACAGAGATCAGTTCCCCTGGAAAAAATGGCTGATTTGGAAGGTGGACTGTATGGCATTGAACCCACTGAGATCCCTCCCCTCCCCAAACCCCACACTCCCTAGGCTCCACCCCAAACCTGCATGTGGATATAATAAATTATGGCCCTGTTCATACGAGGCGGTTTGGGCCGGGAGGGGGACGGAACGAGGGCGGAGCAAACGGGCGCGATCCCACGGCAACATCTGGGAATCATTGCCTGCCCGTCCCTGATCCGTCCCAACCGCCGATAACGCGCACTAAAAAAGAACCACCTACCTAGGTGGTTGTATCCAGTACAGCGCCTCAAGCCGGGACGTGGGATCGGCGCATCCCAGCCCCCGGCCGTACTGCGCATGCTCGAGCATGCGCAGTTCGGCAGCCTCCCCCTCCCATCCGACTCTTCCTCCCCGGCATCTGATTGTGCCGGGGAGCGATGCGCCGCGGCTCAGGGGATTCGTGGGATCCCGCCATGGTGTCTCAACTTTGGTGCGGCTCTGATTAGCTGCAGTTCAGCCATCCTTTTCCCTGCCGTGTGGCAGGGACCACTATATAGGTATGGAAGGCCAGATACTGCAGCTGAAGCTCAAAGACTTTGGCCACCCAATGAGAACGGAGCCCTCACTGGAGAAGACCCTGATGCTGGGAAAGATTGAAGGTCAAAGAAGACGGGGATAGCAAAGGATGAGATGGTTAGACAGTGTCACAGATGCAACGAACATGAAGTTAAGCCAACTTCAGAGGACGGCGGAAGACCGGAAGGCCTGGCGTGATCTGGTCCATGGGGTCGCGAAGGCCTGGCGTGATTTTTCAAGAACAGCTTTTATCAGAGCTACGGTTGGCCCAAGGTCATCCAACCAGGTGTAAGTGGAGGAGTGGGGGATCAAACTTGGTTCTCCCAGGTTAGAGTCCATGCACTTAACCACTACACTACTACAGTATCTCCAAAGGGCACCTGGAGAGTGCCATATTTCAGTAACAAACGTTCATTTTGACTGATTTGGCATGGCAGGTACTTTGCTGTTATTCCTTATTACAAGCTCACCCAGATAGACCTAGATATGTTTTTTTTTTTAAAAATCACCAAACCGCCCATTTCACAATTTTAATTTGAACAAAGTTGCCCCAAAGGTATCCTAATACTTTGGCCACCTAATAAAAAGGGAGCCCTCACTGGAGAACCAGGTTTGACCCTGATGCTGGGAAAGACTGAAGGTCAAAGAAGAAGGGGACGACAAAGGATGAGATGGTTAGACAGTGTCATCGATGAAATTGAGCAAACTCCGGAGCACAACGGAAGACAGGAGGGCCTGGTGTGATGTGGTCCATGGGGGGGTCACGAAGAAACTTCACGTTCCTGGGATCCAAGATCACCGCAGACTGTGACAGCAGCCATTAAATTAAAAGACGCCTGCTACTTGGGAGGAAAGCGATGGTGAACCTCAACAGCATGATAAAAAGTAGAGACATCACCTTGTCAACAAAAGTCCGCATGGTCAAAGCAGTGGTATTCCCAGTAGTCATGTATGGCTGCGAGAGTTGGACTATAAGGAAGGCCGAGCGCCAAAGAATAGATTCTTTTGAACTATGGTGCTGGAGAAGACTCTTGAGAGTCCCTTGGACTGCAAAAAGATCAAATCAGTCAATCCTAAAAGAAATCAACCCTGACTGTTCCCTGGAAGGCCAGATAATAAAACTGAAGCTCAAATACTTTGGCCACCAAATGAGAAGGGAGCCCTCACTGGAGAAGACCCTGATGCTGGGAAAGACTGAAGGTCAAAGAAGACGGGGACGGCAAAGGATGAGATGGTTAGACAGTGTTATCGAGGCGATGAACGCGAAATTAAGCAAACTCCAGAGCATGACGAAAAACAGGAGGGCCTGGCGTGATGTGGTCCATGGGGTCGCGAAGAGTCGGACTCGACTGTGCGACTGAAAAACAACAACAAACATGTCTTTAAGAGCACTGAAGACCAGGGTGTTAGAGCACCAATCAAGAATTAGACATGATGTGCTAGATGCCCCAGTGGTATTACACTTTAAAGAAATGCAGCACTCCATACAGGTGTTAATTTTTTTTGTCATATACAAACATCGACCACACCCCTACATCAGGAAGGATGTTGCTAAGATTTTATTACAGCAAGAAAGCTATTGGATACACAAATTATGTACACTTGCTCGGTTTAGACTTAACACCGGTGTAGATTTTTCTGCATATTTATGAGTATGCATGTAGCTTTAAGAATACCTTGAAATAATTACAAACATATAATATGAAAAATAATAAAACTGTACTTAATGGGTACTTTAAAAAAAAGAAATAATTACAAACAGATACGGACATAATTTACAGAACATATTCATAGTTCGTGAAGAAAAATAACCTTCCTGGAGAAATATTTGTTAAATTTGCAAAAAGATAAACAAGATATTTGATACTTAAAGCAACAACCAGGACAGTATTAAAAATTCAAGAGGAAGAAATAAAATTTTTGAAAGATGTTCCATTTGAAATACGTAAAAAGAGAAAGCAGTACAGAAATATTACAACATTTCTTCAAAGAAACAACATTCAGTATTGATGGGTCTTACCAGAAGGACTTATATTCAACTATAAAGCCAAAAAGGAAAAGATTGACTCTCTCACCAAAGCAGAATTGTTTTTGAAGCAGCATCAGAGTCCAGCAAAAGAAAAAGAGAAAGCAGGGGAAGAGAAGGCTACAGAAGAAAAAAGCAAACAACAGGAGATAGCTAGCGACAGTTTCTCCTCTACCTCTGTGTCTTTGGGTGAGATCTTTGACTCTGACTCTGACTCTGAACTGGGAGCGGCTGCTCCCAGATCATACAAGATTAAAATCCCCTGGCAAAAGAAGAAGTGTAAAGATAAGAAGGCATCTAAATGTAGCTCAGATATTTTTCTATGGCTGCGGTCACACGCAACATTAGCCACGCAAGAGATACGGAAGACAAGCGGAGTTTCCAGTCGCGATCTCACCAGCACATCTGGGAAGCGTAGCGCTTCCGTGGCACAACTGAGGCTTCCTGCCGAAAAAGCGCAGCAAAAAACTAGTACCTTGGAGGTACTAGTTTCCAGAAACTGCGGGGCAAGGGCGGGCGTCTGATCGCGTTTCCGGTGGTATCCGGCGCCCGCCCATGTCCCCTTGCGGAAAAGGGTTTTTTTCCCCCCACGTCTCCGTGGATGCGCACACGCACCCAACGGAGCATGCGCATTCGTAGTGTACACAAAAAAAGAAAACCAGTTCGCCGCGCCGCGCGCTTCTTCATTGCGCGCAGGCGTGTGTTGTGATCGGCACCTCTCCCTTGCCATGGAACCTCCACAGTACCTCCACAGAACCTCCACAGTAGGTCTGATCGCTTTACTGCATGTTAGTTTGCCCCGGGGCAAACAGCCACACTTCTCCTCTGCAGTTTCCTGCCCGTGTGGCAGGGGCCTATGTTAAGCTTTATAGAATACATATATGCTATTATAATTAATTAATATTTGTCTTTTTTATTTGAATACTTTATATATGAAAGGTAAATGATATATTGTAAGCATTAATTTGTAGGGAAGTATCTAAAGCAAAAGTTAGTTTATTACTGAGCCTTGCTAGTCTGAATTTGTAGTGTGTAGTTTGTAGTTTATAGTATAAAAGCAATAAAAGAGTTATTAAAAAAAGAATACCTTGAAATAGATCTACTGTGCATACTCTAGCCCAGGGGTGTCAAACTCATTTGTTATGAGGGCTGGATGTGACATAAATGTCTCTTTGTCAGGCCAGGCCATGTGTGCCATAAAACGTAATGCCAGGTACTGGAGACAGAAACTGTAAAGAACAGCAGCTGGTAAGCTCCGAGTTGGTGTGTTAGATCGCCGCTAACAAAGATCCGGAAAGTGATTTCAGCAAAAGTGAACAGCTTTATTGAAGGTACGAACAAGCGCTTGAAAGAAGTCATAACCAGAACAACTTAACATTGGGAGCTAGGCTCCTTTTAAACATTCCTGGGCTAACATAGCCACGCCTCTGTACAATAAACAACCAATGAGGTTGAGCGAATAAAGTCCAATGAGAGTTCTTCCCTTGCAGGGACTAGGTGCAGTTCTGATTGTCGCTGTTGAGGAGCGACCAATTGCACGTTAGCTCGGAGGAGCCTTCCTCTGGCTCGAGCTTAACATGGGGAGTCAATGCAGTGATTCATGTAAGCCGTTTCAATACACTACAGGTGTGTCCTCGCTGCAAGGCCTCCTGGGGTGGGAGGGGGTGCAGAGGAAAACCCATAGAGGCAGACTGGAGAGACAGCAGTGCACGATGCTTGACTGCTGCAGGCGAGGTTGTTCCGCCGTGCTGAAGCCACAATGGAGTGGCTCTCCCCCCCCCCCCCCCCCCGCAGCTCCCTTCCTTGCATCAGTAGCTCGCGGGCCTCATAAGAGCTCTGGACGGGCCAGATTCGGCCCCCGAGCCTTATGTTTGACATCCCTGCTCTAGCCCTTTGTTAACAACACCCGTTGTTCATATAAGAGCAGCCATCAGCCTGATGTGGGAAGAACCTTTGTGAGAATAACGTTTTGAACAGTAGCAGGCTGGGTCCGCATCATTGAAGTTTTGCTCATTCACGTTGGGGTGAGTTACTAGGGTTGCCAGGTCTGGGTTGGAAACTATCTGGAGACTTTGGGGGTGGATCCAGGAGAGGGTGGGGTTTGGGGTGGGGAGGGGCCTCAGCCTGGTGCAATCCCACAGTCCACCCTCCAAAGCAGCCCTTTTCTCCTCCAGGGGAGCTGATCTCTCTGAGCTGGAGATTAGTTGTAAAAGCGGGAGATCTCCAGGCCCCACCTGGAGGCTGGCAACCCTGTGAGTGACATGTTTGAATAGTTCCAAACAAGAACTTACGAACGTATACTTGCTGTTAGAAGCAAGTTGGAGAAGTCGTTAAACGAAACCACCTTCAGTCTGGAGGGGTGCCTCCTGCTGTTTTATAAATCAGTCGGTGGAAGTATTGCTGCTGTTTTGTATATCAGTCTTTGGAATTATTCTGTTTCCTCGTAGTTGTTTTATGGGTGCAACTTCAAGGGCTCTTTTGGTAGCAGGAACTCCTTTGCATATTAGGCGACACACCCCTAATGTAGCCAATCCTCCAAGAGCTTACAGAGCTCTTCTTACACGGGCTACTGTGAGCTCTTGGAGGATTGGCTACATTGGGGGTGTGTCACCTAATATGCAAAGGAGTCCCTGCTACAAAAAGAGCCCTGGAAGAGATCGTCTACTCCAATTCAGAAAAAAGGAAAGTCATTGCTTTAAGAATCTTGTAATCTTGTAACGACGAACGTTGTATTTCTAGTGTTATCTTGTTTGTTGCGTTAAGCGCGGTAACTTTTAGCTTAATGCATATTCTTTGACCACAGATGTTGGTCGAGTGTGTATAAATTCATATAGATACATTGAATGTTTCTATATGTTGTGTGGTGACAGTTATTTATTTTTCCCCTAGGATTTTTATTGGTAAATTAAAATAATACATAGCGTGCAGTGACATTCCAAAGACATCAATATGAGATTGTGTAAAATTGTAAATTACAAATGGAACATTTCCTCCCCCTATATTAATAACGGGACTGGGGGGGGGGGAGGATCTATCTTGAATTAGGAAAACATTAACAATAACAATATTGGTAATGGAGTGTCTCCCACAAAAGAAATAAGGCTGTTTAGTTCAAATGTTGTAAACAAATTATATAATCGATGGAAAGTAATTATGTGATGAAAGTTATTGTATTGTATAACTCATGCTGGAAAGTGTTTAATGGAGAGCTATATAGCTTTTGATGGTCTGTTTTCGGTGTAATTTGGTTTATAGGGTACCTCAACAGAGGCACCAGTGAATTTTCTTTAACTGTTTCCTAAAGAGAAACCATCCCTGATCCTTCATGAACATTCATATCCTTTTGTCATAGGGCTTGGCTCTGTCCTTTTAGGCCAAAGGTCCCCATCCGTTTTCAGCCCACAGGCCCCTGTAGCCGCCTAACACAGGGAGGTGGGCGCACCCACAAAATGGTTGCCACTGAAGGTGGCGCAAGCCACAAAATGTCAGGGGATGAGGTTATACATAACTCTGATAGCGGGTCTTCAGCATTTTCAAACAGAACCTCTGTTTAACGGGGTGCCTTTTAAAAGTAACGTATTGCGTAAAAATATTTCCTTGCATGCACACAAAATAAATATACATATCGAGCCACAAAACCCTCACCTGGCAGTGTCTGTCTTCCGTTTTGTGGCCATCGAAGGCACTTATGCGGACGACTTCCGGTTTATGAAGCAGCGATGGTGGACGCTCTCCCAAAGCCGTGGGAGAGCGATCCGCACACCAGCGGCCTGGAGGGGTGCCACCTCAAGTGACACCCCCACAGAGCCTTTGCGATGGGCTCCAGGCCAGAGGGCTTTTGAGGGGTAGCCTCTTCGATGGTGTAATGCCGGAGAATCGAGGCTCCCCTCCACCCTGACAGTCCAGTCACCATGTGGCCTTCGGGCACAAGCTGGTTTGACCGGGACAAGCGCCGGAGATCGAGTGGAATATCGTTAAAAGGCAACGAGGTCAGAGAATCTGACAGACAATGAACGTGAGTTCTGAATAAAACTGACTATTTTTTAAAAAAGCGGACCCCCCCCCCGTGTGGGAAGAAATGGAAGCAAAGAGGGATGCCTCTTATGCGAACTAACCGATAAACGACGTGAAGGGGGAGAGGGGAGGAAAGCAGCATGTGTGCTGTGAGAGACTTACTTGATTTTTGACATCGTGGGGCGAGTTTCTTGAGTCGGGAAGAAGCGGTAGGAAGTGTAAAAAAAAATCGTAAAAATATGTGCAAAGTTGAAAACGAAACCGCCAGGCAGTCAGAGTCCCAAACCGGAAGAGGGGGCAGACGTCATTAAATTACTAGCGGATATGCTCAAGCCGGTGATGGAGCAACTCGATGGTATTAACCAGCAACTGACTGTGATGAATAAGAACTTTGTATCTCAACAGCTCCAGCTGAACGAAATGGAAAAGAAAGTGGAGCAGGCTAATGAGAGAATTAAAGAGATGGACACCACAAATAAGAAGTTGAAGAAAAGACTGGGAGAAGTGGAAATAAAGAAAAATTTTCAAGAAAATTGTGTAGTACAACTACAGATGGAAAAAGCCAACATGATTCTCAGGTTCTAGGGAGTTCCTGAAGCAGCGAAAGAGGGCCTGAGGAAGTTTTTTAGCGAGATCATCGCTCCAGTGATAGGCTTCACAGCGGATGAACTGGTAAAAGACATGGAGGTGGCCTATAGGGCATACTCCAACTATATTAAAAAAACAAAAGAGGAAAAATTACAAAGATTTGATTGCTTTTCTTCAAACTAATGGAATAACGTACAGGTAGGCGATCCCGGAAGGTGTCATCTTTAAGATTAACGACAAAAGAGAGAAGATAAACTCCATTTTCAAGGCTAAGGAGTTTTTGCGGCGTCAGCTTGGAACAGAGGAAGAGTCTAAGGAGGAAGAAACAAAATCTAGTGACTCTGCTACCTCTGGAATGGAAGAAGACTCTGCTACAGAAACGGGTGCAGGACCTGCCAAAGTTGTCTACGATTTTAGAGACAGAAAAGCCAAAGTAAAAGCAAAAGGACTCGGAAATTGGCCTTTTGAAGCGAAGAACACGAAGATGATCAGAAAGTTTTCTCATAACAATTAACACAGTAACATATAAACATGGAAGATAAACAGGAACTCTACAAGTATATTGTGATACTAACACTTGTGGTACTAACATTTACATTAACAGAAATAAGATCTCCTCCTCTTGGGTTTTTAGTTTAGTGTGGTTATCTTTCCTTTATCCCTAGTTGTAGTTTCCCTCCCTAATTTTCTTTGTAGTTTGTAGTTAATGCAAAATAAAAATATCCCTTCGGGGGTTTAAAAAAAGAAGAAGAAAAAGAAGGCATTTATGCGAAAGGAAAACAATGCCTTTTCTCCTGGCAATCCCTTTATATGAGTCCTTCTCTTAAGAGTCCAGCCACTTCAAATGCACACTATTGTTTGGAACAATGGCATTTAGTGCCCAAGGGCTGGTCAGAGATCCTGGCACGCGTGTACAGTTGAGAGAGATTCTGACCAGATAGTTTAAGGCAAACACTGAAAAGTTAACCAGGTTGGCTGTAGTGATGTTGTTATCAACTTGTACCAGAATTAAAGATACATTACAACTGGGGAGATCTGATTATTTCAGTGGATGTTCCCGGTAGGTGCCCTGAAGACCAATCGTGTTTTGTCAGAATCAAGTCCCAAGGGAGCATTGTTGGCCTTAAGGTATTACTGGACTATAATCTAGCTGTGTGTTTTTAGAATATCCCTCGGCTATTTGCACAGGTAAAGTAGTTTATATAAAGCCACTGTTTGCAGCATACCACATTAGAACATCAGAAGAGCCCTGCTGGATCAGACCGGTGGTCCATCCAGTCCAACATCCTGTCTCACACAGTGGCCAATCAGCTCCTCCAGAGGGCCAACAACAGGGCAATAGAGGCTGAGGCCTTCCCCGATGTTGCCTCCTAGCTCTGGGATTCAGAGGATGAATGCCTCTGGATATGGAGGTTCCCCTCAGTCACCATGGCAAGTAGCCACCGATAGACTTCTCCTCCACGGATCTATCTCATCCTCTTTTAAAGCTGTTTATTCCTGTGGCCATCACTATATCCTCTGGCAGCGAATTCCACATTTGAATCACTCTCTGTGTAAAGCAGTATTTTCTTTTGTCCATCCTGAACCCACTGCCCATCAGCTTCATTGGATGCTGTTGCGTACTGGGTTCGACGCACGGAGAAGCTGGAAATGACGTGATTAACAGCTCATGGTTTATTGGTACACAATACACAACACGTTTACTGGCCGAAGCGGCCAACTATGTACAGTCCCCTGGGCACCCCACCGGTCCCATTGGAGGGTTTGAACTTCCCGCCACAGTTCCGATTGGTGCTTACAGGGCAGCTCAGGATCCTAGTCCCTATTGTTCTTTTGGAGCTTAGCTCAGGTTGCATATTGCTGTCACCTAGTGGCAGTCAGTGGACATAAGAACATAAGAGATGCCAATGTTGGATCAGGCCAAAGGCCCATCCAGTCCAACACTCTTTATCACACAGTGGCCAGAAATACCAGTGCCATCAGGAGGTCCACCAGTGGGGCCAGGACACTAGAAGCCCTCCCACTGTTGACCCCCCCTAAGCAACAAGAAGACAGAGCATCACTTGCCCCAGAGCCCCTAGCTATACCTTGTGGCTAATAGCCACTGATGGACCTCTGCTCCATATGCTTATCTAATTCCCTTTTGAAGCCGTCCATGCTTGTAGCACCCACCACTTCCTGTGGCAGTGAATTCCATGTGTTAATCACTCTTTGGGTGAAGAAGTACTTCCTTTTATCCGTTCTAATCTGACCGCTCAGCAATTTCATGGAGTGTCCACGAGTTCTTGTATTGTGAGAAAGGGAGAAAAGTACCTCTTTCTCTACCTGCTCTTTCCCATGCATAATCTTATAAACCTCAATCATGTCACCCCTCAGTTGTCTTTTCTCCAAGCTAAAGAGCCCTAAGCGCAGAGGTCATTTCGGGGGGGAACGCGGGGGAACACAGTTCCCCCGGGTGAGGTGCAGGGGGCGGGGCACATGACGAAGCCCCGCCAGGGCGGTGCCTGGACGTCCCTGCTGGTGCCCGCTGGAGGTCGCCGCCGGCTGTGGGGAGGACACACTTACGGTGATGTCAGGGGGTGTGGCATATGCTAATGAGTTATGCTAATGAGTTCCCCTAGCTCTTTTTCTATGAAATGACCCCTGCCTAAGCGCCTTAACCTTTCCTCATAGGGAAAGTGTTCCAACCCTTTTATCATTCGAGTTGCCCTTTTCTGCACTTTTCCCAAAGCTATAATATCCTTTTTAAGGTGTGGTGACCAGAACTGCACACAATATTCCAAATGAGGTCGCACCATTGATTTATATAGGGGCATTATGATATTGGCTGATATGTTTTCAATACCCTTCCTAATAATCCCCAGCATAGCATTGGCCTTCATAACAGATGCCCTCAAGTTCGAATCACTCTCTGTGAAAAGCAGTATTTCCTTTTGTCCGATAGCATACTGGATCGGTTTCAAGGTGCTGGTTCTTACCTTTAAAGCCCTTTATGGCCAGGGACCTGCATACCTGAGGGACCGCCTTTCCCCACATTTCCCCCAGAGATCAGGGCCCTGCGGGATGCAGTTCCGCAGGGCCTGTAAAACAGCTCTTCCACCAGGCTTTAAGAGCCGCCGCCACCGTTAACCACCACTATTAGCAACTAACAACTGATAGCTGAAGGCAGGGGTCATATCGTAGAAAAAGAGGTGCAGGAGCTCATTAGCATAATTCATTAGCATAACTCGTTTGCATATGCCACACACCCTGACATCACCGGAAGTGTGTCAGAAGGCAACACCCACCGCTCAGGCTCCACTGGACTGTTTTGGATTGCTAGCTGTTGGGGGGGGGGGCGCACAGATCTGCCCTCACAGAGGAGGAAGAGCTTGTACCTGAATAAAACTTGGTCTTAAAGGTGCCACTGGACTGTTTCCTGCAGGAGCGCACAGGAGCGGAGCTCCGGCAGTAAGGAGCCCAGGGGGCGGGCACATGCAACAAGCCCCACCCCCTGCTCCCAGCAGCCCTCAGTCAGAGCAAGAAGCAGCCAGGTAAGTTGCAGAGCTCCCCCCTGGCCCCCTGGTCCCAAACAGTCCCCAGGCCCCACCTGGAAGCTGGTATCCCTAAATTGTCACCTGCTTTGGCTGGGTTTTGTTTTTTTCCCCACCCTTTCCCTTTCAGGGGACGATGCGGGTGTCAACTCTGGGTTGGGAGATTCCTGGAAATCTGGGGTTGGAGCTTGCAGGGAGTGTTGGGTTTGGAAAGAGGTGGGACTTCAGTGGGGTATAATGTAGCATTGCCAACCTCCAGGTGGCACCTGGAGATCTACTATTACAAGTGATCTCTAGATGGCAGAGATCAGTTCCCCTGGAAAAAACGGCTGCTTTGGAAAGTGGACCACATGGCCTTATATCTTACCGGGGTCCTTTTCTCTCCCTAGGGCCCACTGTCAAATGTCCAGATATTTCTGAACCCAGGCTGGCAACTCCAGTTCCAGGAGATCTCCAGGTCCCACCTGGAGGCTGGCAACCATGCACAGTACCAAGGAGTCGGGGCGGCCTGCCTCAGCTTCCATTGGCCTTCTGAAGCAAGCCCTGCTTTACGCGGCGTGTCGTTAACCTACGGAACGCACGGCCACAGGGTGGAAGGCTCCCAAAGGGAACCAAGCAGGCAAATATCCACAGCGAGGTCTACGAGCCACCACGGTTGCATGCGTCCCCAAGGAGGCCGGCCTTTGGACTCGAGGGTCAGATCCTGCACAGAGAGAATGGGCTGTGGCTCATTAGCGGAGCCTCTGCTTGGCATGCAGAAGGTCCCAGGTTCAATCCCTGGCATCTCCAGTTCAAAGGACCAGGTGATGGGAAAGACCTCCGCCTGAGACCCTAGAGAGCTGTAAAGAGGGGCTGTGGCTCAGCGGCAGAGCACCTGTTTGGCATGCAGAAGGTCCCAGGTTCAATCCCCGGCATCTCCAGTTCAAAGGACCACGGTGATGGGAAAGACCTCCGCCTGAGACCCTGGAGAGCTGTAAAGAGGGGCTGTGGCTCAGTGGCAGAGAACCTGTTTGGCACGCAGAAGGTCCCAGGTTCAATCCCCGGCATCTCCAGTTCAAAGGACCAGGCAGGAGGTGACGGGAAAGACCTCCGCCTGGGACCCTGGAGAGCTGTCAAGAGCGGCCATGGCTCAGTGGAAGAGCCTCTGCTTGGCGTGCAGGAGGTCCCAGGTTCAATCCCGGGCAGCATCTCCAGTTCAAAAGGCCCAGGCAGGAGGTGATGGGAAGGACTTCTTCTGCCCGAGACCCTGGAGAGCCGCTGCCAGTCTGAGTGGGCGACACTGCCCTGGGCGCGCCCAGCGTCTGATCCAGGATCAGGCAGCTTCACGTGAGGCTCTCCGGGGCTCGCGCGAGAGCCTCTGCCCGGCGGTGCCCTCCTGGGCCGCCGCGGGGAATCGCGCCACTGCCCCGTGACGGCGATGCGCGCAGGAGGGCGGGCGGCGGCACTCGAGCAGTAGCGGCGCTTGTTGCTGGGCGCCGGGCGGCGGCACACGTGTGCGTGAGGAAGCGGGCGGGCGGGCGGACGAGGGGCCGCGGCGTGGGCCCCTCCTCCTCGCCGCCGCGCGCTGACGCCGCGGGCACTCCCTGCGCCCTCCTGCTGCTGCGGGAGCCGCTGCCCTCGGCCGCTGGCCTCGCAAGATTATGGGAAGGTGGCTGGCTTGAAAATAAACTTCAAAAAAACTAAATTATTAACAAAGAATTGTGATACAGTTACTAAACAACAACTACACGAGATAACCTCGATGGAGATAGTTAAGAAGATAAAATACCTAGGTATAACAATGACAAACAGAAATAGCACTCTAATTGAGGATAATTATTCCAAACTGTTAGAGGAAATAAAGGAAGACCTGAACAAGTGGAAGGAACTCCACCTTTCACTATCAGAGGCCCCTCCCCGGGCTGCAGTCAGCCGAGCGATGGGGCACAATGCCCCCCCCCCAGGATGCCGGGCAGGGGCGCCCCCGCCCCGCTTTAGATTTAGGGGAAGGGGAGGGGGGTTAGGGTAGCCACCTCCAGCTCGGGAAACTCCTGGAGATGGGGGTGGTGGTGGTGGAGCCAGGGGTGGATTAAGGCTCACTGGTGCCCTGAGCACTGCCCGTCTTGGTGTCATAGCCCGTGACACTGCACCTCGCCAACACAAAATAGAAGATAACCCTAGGGTGGCACCCTGATCAATGTGCCCTCGTTTATCGATTATTATTATTATTATTTTTACAAATCCTCATTCTTTTTTCCCCCTTTTCGCCCTTTCCCCAACTTTGTGGTGCCCTCTTTGGCCCTGGTGCCCTGAGCACGTGCTTCGTCTGCCTCATTCTCAATCTGCCCCTGGGTGGAGCCCGGAGGGGGGGGAAGGGACCTCCGTGGGGCACAGTGCCCACAAAGTCTACTCTCCTTTTCTCCAGGCGAACTGACCTCTGTGGTCTGGAGGTGACCTGTCATGGGGGTGGGTGGGTGGAGGCTGGCATCCCTGCTGGGTGGTTAAAACCGGAGCGGAACAGGTGGGTCTCTCTGCTTCAGCCTCCCGGAGAGCGCCTGCCGGGCCACACCTGTGTCTCCGGAGCCAGGCATCCGCCCGGCCTGATCTTTGCTCCCCTCCATACCTGAAGAAAACTGGCTGGCTAATCCGGATCTCCCCACCGCCCTGGTTTCCCTGTTCGATACTCCAGCCAAATAACCACATTAAAAAGAGCCCGGGGTGGGGGTGTGTGAGAAAGATTTCCTTCCTCCACCTCCTAACCATCTAGACCCCCCAAATATTAACGGGTAACCAATCCGCATTAAATGGCCTTGGGTCTGGGCCCAGACAGTCCCTTCGAAAAGACCCCTCCCTGCCTCCTAGATCTCCCTAAGCAGCCCCCCCCAGGGATGCCAGCCTCCAGGTGGGGCCTGGGGATCCCGTAGAAGTACAGCTCACCTCCAGACTACAGAGATCAGTCCCCCTGGAGAAAATGGCTGCTTCGGAGGGTGGACTCTCTGGCCTTATACCCCCCTGAGGTCCCTGTCCTCCCCGAACTCCGCCCTCCCCACGCTCCACTCCCAAATCTCCAGGAGTCTCCCACCCTGGAGCTGGCAACCATACCCCCCTCAATCCCCCACCAGTGACCAAAGGGGGATCCGGCGCCCTGACCACCCGGCCCTAGTTAGAATCAAAGCCCGGAATTCCCTGTTTGTGTGTCTGTTGTGTCTGCCTGTCGGTGTGGGTTTCGAGCTAGGAGTGGTTGTGAATAGCAGATCGATGATTCCGGGTTAAAGGCCGACTCTGGCTCTGGAGCGGCCGGCCTGTGCAGTTGTGTGTCTGGAATCTGAAATAAAAAAGGGGGGAGGGGGGGCCATGGAAAGAAGGCCCCCCCCTTCCCGGCAGCTCGGGTGTCGTTCAGCCCGGGGAAGGCGATGCGAAGGGAAAGGCCCTTCTTCAAGCGACTCACTATGACTGTGCAGTGTTGCATCGGGAGGAGGGGAATGAAGGGGAGGGGGCTACCGTGAAGCTGGTAGGATTGGAGCAGGCCAGACCTCCAGGTTTAGCAGGCAGGTGTCTCCGCAGCCTATAGGCTTTCTCCCGAGAGGGGTTCGGACCAGTGCTCCCTCTAAGCTGTGGAGTCTTGTGAGCAAAAACCCTACTCTCTGAGCGACCGGCATTAAAGTGGTGAGCGAGTGATTGGGCTGCTGCATAAATCAGTTTGCTCTGGAGCCCTTCCTTCCTGAGCGAAGGCAAAAACCTGTGAGTCGGAGGCTAAAAAACTGTGAGTTGGCTCACACTCAGGAGCTGCGGTGGCTCAAGTGGCTAAGACGCTGAACTGCAGGTTGTGGAAGGTCAGTCGTTCGGCAGTTCGAGACCCGAGTGTGCCGCATGATGGAGTGAAATCCCGTCTCTAGTTCCAGCTCCTGCCAACCTAGCAGTTCGAAAGCAAGAAATTGCAAGTAGATAAATAGGCACCACTTCGGTGGGAAGGGAACAGCGTTCCGTGCGCCTTGGTGTTTAGTCATGCCGGCCACATGACCACGGAAACATCTTCGGACAGCGCTGGCTCTTCGGCTTTGAAACGGAGATGAGCACCGCAACCCTAGAGTCGGACACGACTGGCTTTCAAGCAAGGGAACCTTTACCTTTAGCTCACACTCACTCATTTTAGAGGTAACACTGGCTGGGACCAGTTGCGGGAAAAGAGACCGGCCCATGTCTGGGGAACCGGGGTTTTCACGGCCTTCCGGCGTAGTCGGATCGAGATGGGCTTCGCAAATCTCAGCCATCATTAACCGCACTTCTTTAAACTTTAATTTTGATCTGTTTGTTTGTGAGATGTTCTGGGAGGCTGATCTCTTGCATCTTGGTCCTGAGTTGTTCTTGTAGACTCCAGAACTGATGTCCTGTTGCCGGTCATCCGGAAGTGCGGGACCCCTCGACTCCTTTTTTGGCTGTGGTCAGCCCTGCTCTCCTTCCCCACGTAGCAACAAGGGTGCTCTGGACCATCAAAGTTGGTATTGTCTACTTTGACTGGCAGCGGCTCTACAGGTCTTTCACGTCACCTCCTGCCTGGTCCTTTTAACCAGAGATGCCGGGGACTGAACCTGGGACCTTCTGCATGCCAAGCAGAGGCTCTGCCCCTGAGCCACCGCCCCTCTTGACAGCTCTCCAGGGTCTCAGGCGGAGGTCTTTCGCATCACCTCCTGCCTGGTCCTTTTAACTGGAGATGCCGGGGACTGAACCTGGGACCTTCTGCATGCCAAGCAGAGGCTCTGCCCCTGAGCCACCGCCCCTCTTTACAGCTCTCCAGGGTCTCAGGCGGAGGTCTTTCCCATCACCTCCTGCCTGGTCCTTTTAACTGGAGATGCCGGGGATTGAACCTGGGACCTTCTGCATGCCAAGCAGAGGCTCTGCCCCTGAGCCACCGCCCCTCTTTACAGCTCTCCAGGGTCTCAGGCGGAGGTCTTTCCCATCACCTCCTGCCTGGTCCTTTTAACTGGAGATGCCGGGGATTGAACCTGGGACCTTCTGCATGCCAAACAGGTGCTCTGCCACTGAGCCACAGCCCCTCTTCACAGCTCTCCAGGGCAATGTTCCCTCTAAGCTGTGGAGTCTTGTGAGCAAGAATTCTACTTTGTGAGCTATCGGCATTAAAGTTGTGAGTGAGCGATTCGGCTACTGCATAAATTAATTTGCTCTGGAGCCATCCTTAAGACAAAAATGTGTGAGCTGGAGGTTAAAAAATTGTGAGCTGGCTCACACCAACTCAGCTTAGAGGGAACACTGGTCCAGGGTCTCAGGCAGAGGTCTTTCCCATCACCTCCTGCCTGGTCCTTTTAAATGGAGATGCCGGGGACTGAACCTGGGACCTTCTGCATGCCAAGCAGAGGCTCTGCCCCTGAGCCACAGCCCCTCTTGACAGCTCTCCAGGGTCTCAGGCAGAGGTCTTTCCCATCACCTCCTGCTTGGTCCTTTTAATCAGAGATGCCGGGGACTGAACCTGGGACCTTCTGCATGCCAAACAGGTGCTCTGCCACTGAGCCACAGCCCCTCTTCACAGCTCTCCAGGGCAATGTTCCCTCTAAGCTGTGGAGTCTTGTGAGCAAGAATTCTACTTTGTGAGCTATCGGCATTAAAGTTGTGAGTGAGCGATTCGGCTACTGCATAAATTAATTTGCTCTGGAGCCATCCTTAAGACAAAAATGTGTGAGCTGGAGACTAAAAAACTGTGAGCTAGCTCACACTAACTCAGCTTAGAGGTAACTCTGGTATTGTCTACTCTGACTGGCAGCGGCTCTCCAGGGTCTCAGGCAGAGGTCTTCCACATCACCTCCTGCCTGGTCCTTTAAATGGAGGTGCCAGGGACTGAGACTGGTGGTGGCTTTCCTGGGTTTCAGGCTGAGGTCTTTCACACCGCCTACTGCCGGGTCCTTTTAACTGGAGATGCCGGGGATTGAACCTGGGACCTTCTGCATGCCAAGCAGAGGCTCTGCCACTGAGCCACAGCTCTTTCCCAAACACATATGAAGCTGCTTTACACTAAATCAGACCATGGGCCCGTCAAGGTCAGTACTGTCTGTTCAGACTGGCAGTGGCTCTCCAGGGTCTCAGGCAGGGGTCTTTCAAATCATCTGTTACCTGGTCCTGTTGTGAGCAAGCGATTGGGCTGCTGCATAAATTAGTTTGCTCTGGAGCCATCCCTTCCTGAGTTAAGACAAAAATGTGTGAGCTGGAGACTAAAAAACTGTGAGCTAGCTCACACTAACTCAGCTTAGAGGTAACTCTGGTATTGTCTACTCTGACTGGCAGCGGCTCTCCAGGGTCTCAGGCAGAGGTCTTCCACATCACCTCCTGCCTGGTCCTTTAAATGGAGGTGCCAGGGACTGAGACTGGTGGTGGCTTTCCTGGGTTTCAGGCTGAGGTCTTTCACACCGCCTACTGCCGGGTCCTTTTAACTGGAGATGCCGGGGATTGAACCTGGGACCTTCTGCATGCCAAGCAGAGGCTCTACCACTGGGCCATAGCTCTTGATGATGTGGCAGCCATTCTGGGGTGCTTGTGACTCAGGGCAACCTTGAGTCATGATGTGACCCCTGTTCTGCAATCGAGGAAGCAGTCGGAAGTTGGTAGTGCATAAGAACAGAAGAGAAGCCAATGCTGGATCACGCCAGTGGCCCATCCAGTCCAGCACTCTGTGTCACACGGTGCCCTTAGGAGATCCAGCAGTGAGGCCAGGACATTAGAAGCCCACCCACTGTTCCCCCCCCCCCCAAGAATACAGAGCATCACTTGCCCCAGACATAAGAACATAAGAGAAGCCAATGTTGGATCAGGCCAATGGCCCATCCAGTCCAACACTCTGTGTCACACAGTGGCCAGAAATACCAGGTGCCATCAAGAGGTCCAGCAGTGGGGCCAGGACACCAGAAGCCCCCTCCCACTGTTGCCCCCCCCCAAGCATCAAGAATACAGAGCATCACTTGCCCCAGACATAAGAAGATAGGAGAAGCCAATGTTGGATCAGGCCAATGGTCCATCCAGTCCAATACTCTGTGTCACACAGTGGCCAAAAATACCAAGTGCCATCAGGAGGTCCAGCAGTGAGGCCAGGACACTAGGAGCCCTCCCACTGTTGCTCCCCCCCCCCCAAGCACCAAGAAGACAGAGCATCCCTTGCCCCAGAGTTCCTATCTATACCTTGTGGCTCATGGCCACTGATGGACCTCTGCTCCAGATGCTTATCAAACGCAGCTGTGCACTGAGGGAGGGGAAAGGTGTTGGGCAACGAAAAGCATGCTTGCAATGCGCCTGGTGTCTCTCGGAGGCTGTGATTTGCAGAGTCATCAACGATGCGCATTATGTGCAGTGGGCCTGCTGTTGAAAACAGGACTCTGGTGGCACATTCAAGACTTATCGTAATTGTGTGTTGTCCAGTTGCGGTTGATTCATGGCACCTCAGGACCATGTTTTGTTTTTCCAAAGCAGATGTGCAGAGGTGGTTTTGCCATCGCCTGCCTCTGCATAGCAACCCTGAACTTCCTCTGTGGTCTCTCATCCAAGTACAAACCAGGACCGGCCCTGCTTAGCTTCCAGGATTCGGCTGGCCAGGTCAGGGCAAGACACAAAGGGAGGTGGTTTGCCCTTGCCTGCCTCTGCATAGGGACCTCAGACTTCCTTGGTGGTCTCCCATCCAAATACTCACCGGGGCTGATCCTGCTTGGCTTCTTCAATCTGATGAGATCAGGCCATCCACGTCAGGTCAGATGCCTTCCTCTGCATAGTGACCCAGTCTAGAAAAGGGCAAGTAGGATGATAAAAGGGTTGGAACGCTTTCCCCTTGAAGAAAGGTTATATTTATTTATTTATTACTTCAATTTGATATACCGCCCTAACCTCCGTGGGGGTCTCTGGGCGGTTTACATGTGGGGTGCTAGTCACATTGAACCCTAACTAAGGCCACATTGATTCTGTGGGTGGGGCTGCCTACCGGCACCCAGGTGGAGTCTGATGATGTCTCTTCGGCTCGGCTGTTCTTTTTTTCGGCTCCATTCCCAGCAGCTAGCTGTTCTTTTCCTGGTGCTTAGGCATTCAGGCGGTCTGATACACAGGTGACGTCCTCCTCCGGTCTGGCTGCGTCCTTCAGGCTCCGCCGCGCCTTTGGATGACGTCGCTGTGCCTCCGCCTCTGCTGACGACAGCCGCCTGCTGTTTCTGCCGCTGGCCACCAGGGATCACTCCTTTCCGGCTCTGCTTCTACTGCTCGCTGCCGCCTTGACGCCATGCCGCTACCTCCAGTATGCTGCTGCAGCCGATGTCCTGCTGCAGCTGTCGCCGCCGCCGTTGCCTTCCACGCACCTCCGTAGAGGAGGGTGTCCCCTACCCTTCTAAGGGTAGGTTCCCCTTTATCTACTCGCCGTCAGTTACTTCAGCTTTCGAACCGCTGGGTGGGCAGGAGCTAGGACTAGGGTCGAGAGCTCACCCCGACCGCGGTGGGACTCGAACAGCCATAGTGGCTGCTCGAGTGTTGGTAAAGCAGGCGTTTTACCGCCTGCGCCACCGCTCCAACGCTTGGGGCCCTTTCGCTTGGAGAAACGACAGCTGAGGGGTGACATGATCGAGGTTTACAAGATTATGCGTGGGATAGAGCAGGTTGCATACGATGCAACGAACATGAAGTTGAGCAAACTTCAGAGGACGGCGGAAAACCGGAAGGCCTGGCGTGATCTGGTCCATGGGGTCGCAAAGAGTCGGAGTCGACTGTGCGACTGAACAACAACAACAGAGCAGGTTGAGAAAGAAGTACTTTTCTCCCTTTGTATTCTCACAATACAAGAACTCATGGGCACTCAATGAAATTGCTGAGCGGTCGGGTTAGAACGGATAAAAGGAAGCCCTCCTTCACCCAAAGAGTGATTAACACTTGGAATTCACTGCCACAGGAGGTGGGGACAGCTACAAGCATGGACGGCTTCAAGGGGGAATTAGATAAGCATATGGAGCAGAGGTCCATCAGTGGCTATTAGCCACAAGGTATAGATAGGAACTTTCAGGCTGGGGCAAGGGATGCTCTGTATTCTTGGTGCTTGGAGTGGGGGGGGGGCAACAGTGGGAGGGCTTCTAGTGTCCTGGCCCCACTGCTGGACCTCCTGATGGCACTGGTATTTCTGGCCACTGTGTGGCACAGAGTGTTGGACTGGATGGGCCTTTGGCCTGATCCAACATTGGCACCTCTTATGTTCTTAAAAGAGAGAATCGGATAAGCATACGGAGCAGAGGTCCATCGGTGGCTATGAGCCACAAGGTACAGATAGGAATTCTCGGTCTGGGGCAAGGGATGCTCTGTATTCTTGGTGCTTGGGGTGGGGTGGGGGGGCAACAGTGGGAGGGCTTCTAGTGTCCTGGCCCCACTGCTGGACCTCCTGATGGCCCCTGGGATTTTTGGCCACAGTGTGACACAGAGTGTTGGACTGGATGGGCCATTGGCCTGATCCAACATTGGCTTCTTTTATGTTCTTATGTTGAGAGCAGAGGTCCATCAATGGCTATGAGCCACAAGGTATAGATAGGAACTCTCAGGCTGGGGCAAGGGATGCTCTGTATTCTTGGTGCTTGGAGTGGGGGGGGGGCAACAGTGGGAGGGCTTCTAGTGTCCTGGCCCCACTGCTGGACCTCCTGATGGCACTGGTATTTCTGGCCACTGTGTGGCACAGAGTGTTGGACTGGATGGGCCTTTGGCCTGATCCAACATTGGCACCTCTTATGTTCTTAAAAGAGAGAATCGGATAAGCATACGGAGCAGAGGTCCATCGGTGGCTATGAGCCACAAGGTATAGATAGGAACTCTCAGTCTGGGGCAAGGGAAGGTCTTTATTCTTGGTGCTTGGGGGGGGGGCAACAGTGGGAGGGGGCTCCTAGTGTCCTGGCCCCACTGGTGGACCTCCTGATGGCCCCTGGTATTTTTGGCCACTGTGTGACACAGAGTGTTGGACTGGATGGGCCATTGGCCTGATCCCGCATTGGCTTCTCTTATGTTCTTATGTTGAGAGCAGAGGTGCATCAGTGGCTATGAGCCACAAGGTATCGATAGGAACTCTCATGCTGGGGCAAGGGATGCTCTGTATTCTTGGTGCTTGGGGTGGGGTGGGGGGGCAACAGTGGGAGGGCTTCTAGTGTCCTGGCCCCACTGCTGGATCTCCTGAGGGCACCTGGTATTTTTGGCTGGGGCAAGGGATGCTCTGCATTCTTGGTGCTTGGGGGGGGGGACAACAGTGGGAGGGGGCGTCTAGTGTCCTGGCCCCACTGCTGGACCTCCCAATGGCACCTGGTATTTTTTGGCCACGGTGTGACTCAGAGTGTCTGACTGGATGGGGCATTGACCTGATCCAACATTGGCGTCTCTTATGTTCTTATGACACTGGATTTCCTTGGTGGTCTCCCATTTGAGTACTAATCAGGTCTAACTTTGCTTAGCTTCTGAGATCTGAGGAGGTCGGGCTACCTTGGACCATCCAGGTCAGGTCAGACGTTCAGGGGAGGTCTGCTATTGCCTGCCTCTGCGTAGCGACCCTGGGCTTCCTTGGCGGTCTCCCATCCAAGGACTAACCAGGGCCGATTCTTCTTAGTTCCCAGGCTCTGAGGAGGTTTGGCTAGTCCGGGCTATTTCGGCTGCTGCCTTCAGGATTAAAGAGCTCTTATTCCGCCACAAGCTTTTGTGGACCGCAGCCGACTTCATCCGATGTCGTTATCGATCCGCTCCTTGCAGAACCCTTGAAAAGCTTCCAAGCGCAGCCCGGACTCAATGGGCCGCAGTCTGAAAACCATTGATATAAATGTAGCCCGAAGAATCGTATTGGAAACGGGGAATCAAAGCCTGCATTTCAAACAGATACTTAAAAAAAAAAAAAATCTATGTTGCCCTCTTTGAAATTGGTATCTCAAAAGTGCACGGAGACCTCTCCAGTCAGATTTCTTTTCTTTTTCTTTTTCTTTTTTTAATAATAATTTTTATTAGTTTTCCACACTTTACCAAACAAAACCAAACACAAATATATACATAACAACGACATCAAACACATACACATCTAAATAACCATCACCAACCAACCCCCTTGTCCCCTGCTTTGTTCTCCCATATCACATTGATCCCCAGTTTGGTTGAAATACTTCTGAGTTGTCTTTAATATTCTCTATTCACCATTATACATTACTTATTTCAAAGTCTTAGTTGCATTTCAACCAACAATTTCCCACTAGCTCTCTTAAATCTATCTAATCTAGAATTAAATGAAATGTACACTGGAAATACTAATCAGTTGCGATATTCTTTTTCCTTATAAATTAACAAAGTTCATCTTGGGTTGCTTCACATTTCCAAACCTAGTTATCGTATCCAAGTTCAACCTCAAAATTCAAAGTTATTTTGCGTACTTAAGTCTCTTCAGGTCATTTAACAAATTTCATTCAAACAATTAACCATCTAGGTCTATTATTTCCCATATAACCAAGATTTAAAGAGAATCTATGTTGCTTACACGGAAAGATGTTTCCCATCATTAACCTATTTACAACACACTCTTCTACCGATTTCTTGCCATTTCTTTCCCCTACTTCTGCTTATCATAACCAGCTCTATTCGTTTTGACTGTCAGCTAACACCATTTTCTTACATGGCCTGTTTCAAGAAAAACAGTATTCCAAGTTCTCACAATAACCTCCACCCCATCTGCAACTAGCCAAGTATATTTTTCACATATTTCCATCTTGTTATAACTCTAGGTATTTTCCATCTAAGTTGGCTTACCTATTTAATCTCTTCAAGTCCTGAGAAAAACAAAAAAGAAATTCATTCAAACAATTCACTCAGGTCTTGAATAAATTTCATTCAACAATTAATCATCTAAATTCGTTATTTTTCCCTCCAATGTGGGCTTGAACAAAATCAATACTACTTATACAAGAAGGGTTTCCCGTCACTAACATATTTACACCACACTCATCTACCAATTTCTTACCATTCTCTTACCTACTTCTACTTATCAAAACCAGCTCTGTTCGTTTAACTGTTCGCTAGCACCATTTTCTCCCACGGTCGGCTTCAAAAAACAATATTTCTCATGCTCACAATAACCTCAACCCCATCTGCAACTAATCAATACATCTTCACATATTTTCATCCTGTTGTAGTTCTGAATACTTTCCATCTTCTGATTTTCCCCATTGTCTTGCAAATGACGCGGATTTTTGTACTCCTTTAGGATCTGTCAAGGATGGGTGAGTGGGCGTCAACATGGCAAATGGGGTTCAATGTGGCCAAGTGCAAGGTGATGCACATTGGAGCCAAAAAATCCTAAATATAAATACACATTGATGGGGTCTGAACTGGCAGAGACTGAGCAAGAGAGAGATCTTGGAGTTGTAGTGGATAACTCACTGAAAATGTCGAGACAGTGTGTGACTGCAATATAGAGGGCCAAGGCTATGCTGGGGATTATTAGGAAGGGTATTGAAAACAGATCAGCCAATATAATAATGCCCCTATATAAATCAATGGTGAGACCTCATTTGGAATACTGTGTGCAGTTCTGGGCACCACACCTTAAAAAGGATATTATAGCTTTGGAAAAAGTGCAGAAAAGGGCAACTCGAATGATAAAAGGGTTGGAACACTTTCCCTATGAGGAAAGGTTAAAGCGCTTAGGGCTCTTTAGCTTGGAGAAAAGACGACTGAGGGGTGACATGATCGAGGTTTATAAGATTATGCATGGGAAAGAGCAGGTAAAGAAAGAGGTACTTTTCTCCCTTTCTCACAATACAAGAACTCGTGGGCACTCCATGAAACTGCAGAGCGGTCGGGTTAGAACGGATAAAAGGAAGTACTTCTTCACCCAAAGAGTGATTAACACATGGAATTCACTGCCACAGGAAGTGGTGGGTGCTACAAGCATGGACGGCTTCAAAAGGGAATTAGATAAGCATATGGAGCAGAGGTCCATCAGTGGCTATTAGCCACAAGGTATAGCTAGGGGCTCTGGGGCAAGTGATGCTCTGTCTTCTTGGTGCTTGGGGGGGGGGTGTCAACAGTGGGAGGGCTTCTAATGTCCTGGCCCCACTGCTGGACCTCCTGATGGCACCTGGTATTTCTGGCCACCGTGTGACACAGAGTGTTGGACTGGATGGGCCTTTGGCCTGATCCAACATTGGCGTCTCTGATGTTCATAGTCTCTAAGAGAGACCTTCTATATTTGCCTGTATGCTCGTTCAGTTGATTGAAGCTTTTAAACTTCTTTAATTCTTTCTTTATTTTTCCCCTCTTTACTGTGTTCCGCTTACTCCACTGTTTTTTTGTCCCTCCTCTTTTGAGCTTTTTCCCTCTTCCCAAAGTACCTTTTATCAAAGCCGTTTCCTTTATCCTTTCTTCTGTATACAGGTGTTGCAAATCAGGCTGCGTTTCTTGTTGCTCTCCCTCCTGCTTGCATTCCCGCCAGCCGTTACAAACTTGTATCTCTTGTGTTTGCTGTTCAATATCCTTAACCTCTATGCTTAAACTCTGGGAAATTCTAAAATCCTTGTCCCATACCAGTTGGAGTGCTTTGTCTATTTCTTTCCTTAAACTTTCTTGAAACTGTTCCGACTTAAGCTCTGCAAACAGTCTCTCGCAGACCAACGCCGCCGCCATTTTCTCACTAAGTTTCTTTGCAGAGCTGTGGCAAATACTTTCTTTACAAAGCTGTAGCAAATGCTTCTGATATTTTTATCATTCTTGCCGGTGAGCTAGAATAATATTTCCAGCAAAGAAAATTTGTCTCTTACCCCCTCCGCATTCTTCTTACTCGGTTCCCATACACGCTCTCCGGCCGTTTTTCTTGCGCCAAAAGGGATATCCACAAAAGGAGTTGGTAGAGATCCATTTAAATAAACAGTATTCACCCGCCAAAATCTTCAATGTGACATGGAAAATAGTCCTCAAAACACACGCACAAAAAAAAAATACAAGTTCACCACATTAAAAGTTCGGGTGGCTGTTGCTTGTGAGGGCATGAGACCATGCCCCCTCCATTCCGCGGTCCCGCTTCAGGGCGATAGCGGACACCCCCCCGCGTGCCAAAATCGGAGTGGGGCCGCCACAAGCCCTCTGCTGCTAACTCTCCCTCCAGGAGAGTTAGGAGAAGCCCACCCGGTGACCGGGGGGCTCCTAGAACACGCGAAAGGCTCCGGCGAAGCGCTGCCGCGCCCACCCGTCACAACGCCATACCGGAAGTCAAAAGACTCCAGTCAGATTTCTTGTGGTCCATGTAGACTTGCTCACAACTTTAATGCCGTTAGCTTTTTTTCGCTCACGGGGTAGAATTTTAGCTCACAACACTGTAGCGGAGAGGGAACACGGGTCCCAATCCACTGTGCTGATGGCTCTGCTGATGTTCTGAAACCTGAAATGCTTTTATGGCTCCTGACTTGTGTAATGTTCCGTCTAAGCTGTGGAGTCTTGTGAGCAAAAATTCTACTTTGTGAGCTGCGGGCATTACAGTTGTGAGCGAGCAATTTGGCTACCGCAGAAATTAGTTTGCTCTGGAGCCATCCCTTCCTGAGCAGAGACAAAAATCTGTGAGCTGGAGGCTAAAACACTGATCTAGCTCACACTAACTCAGCTTAGAGGGAACACCAAGCTCTTTTGCTCTTTTCTAAGATAAGGGGCGGGCCAAAGATGCCCCCGCCCCTGTGTGACATCACTTCCTCTTTCCAGCGGGTCTTGCCTTGCCTCCTCCGGGGCCTCTTCCTGAGAGCTGCTTGTTAGCCGAATTGCTCCTTAAGGGAAACAACCGGTACAGTTATTATTATCGGGATTCTTCCGTCTATGTTTACGGAGGATGGCACTGTTTCCGAGGTTCCCAATGAAAGACTTATCTTGAGGGACAGAGTAGAAAAGACAAGTATTCAGACAAAGAATTAAATAGACTTTAGAAATGTAGATACTTTACCTGCTAGAACTCATTGTTATTCCATAAGCATAATCTCTGCTGGGTGGAGGGGGAAGACTGGAGGCTTGCTCTGCGGTTGCCTGTCACCTGAAAATGGAGACCCCTTTTTCAGAGCTGTGGCTAGCTCTGTGTTTCAGAACCAAGAGTGCCTTCCTTGGCCTGAGTTTTGTGGGTCTCTGGATCAGGTTAGAAGTGGGGTGCCCCTGCTATCGGGGCTACCCAAGAGTAAAAGGCAGCGCCTCTGGCAACATGCTTCCTGTAATGGCTGGTGTAACATGGGACAGGAGAGCTCCCCGGTGTTTTTGAACCCTGTGGGCATCTTTGGAATTCTGACACAAGTTGGTGGGCCCAACCCCCGAAATGGCTGCCACAGGAGGCGGAGGGACATGCACAGAGTGAGCCCAAATGAAGGGGAGAAGAGGGGTACTTTAAAAATATCAGGAGGAACTTCCTAACTGTAAGGGTGGTTGAGCAGTGGGACAGTCTGCCTCGGGAGGTGGTGGAGGCTCCTTCGCTGGACGTTTTCAGGCGGAGGCTGGACGACCATCTTTCGGGTATGTTGTAGGCAATGTTCCCTTTAAGCTGTGGAGTCTTGTGAGCAAACATTCTACTTTGTGAGCGACTGGCGTTAAAGTTGTGAGCGAGCCATTTGGCTACTGCATAAATTAGTTTGCTCTGGAGCCCTCCTTCCTGAGCGGAGACAAAAATGTGTGAATCGGAGGCTAAAAAACTGTGAGCTACCTCACACTAACTCAGCTTAGAGGGAACACTGGTTGTAGGGCTGTCTTTCGGCTCTGCTCCTTCATAGTGCAGGGGGCTGGACTAGATGACCCGCAAGGTCCCTTCCAACTCTCACATTCTGTGATTCTGGACCCTGGGACAGAGAAGTGAGGGAGAACAAAACAAACGCTATGGTGAAAGCCGTCACTGAAGCAAGGTTATCTTAACCTGCATAGCCAATCAGGAGCCCAGTTGCCTTCTTTCTAAAAGAGAAAAGTGTACAGGTGTGCAGCAGAGGCTTTCTAAGAACACTTGGTGTGGGGCAATGTTCCCTCTAAGCTATGGAGTCCTGTGAGCAAAAATTCTACTTTGTGAGCTCCTGGCCTTAAAGTTGTGAGCAAGTGATTTGGCGACTGCATAAATTAGTTTGCTCGGGAGCCGTCCTTCCTGAGCGAAGGCAAAAATGTGTGAGCCGGAAGCTAAAAAACTCTGAGCTAGCTCACACTAACTCAGCTTAGAGGGAACACTGGTGTGCGGTCGAAAATTATGTCAGCAGGCACGCTCGTGCCCGTGGGCACCTCGTTGGGGAACCCCTGTGGCACACCGTTCACACACATTGTGTGACTTGGGCGACTCTTGCCTTCTGTACCGCATACTTTTCCTTTTCAGCCACGATGGCTTCGCGGAGGAGATGAAGCCTCTCTACACGTGAGCCTTGTGGTGGAGAAATGTCCCTCTGCTCATCCAGCACCTGTTTGGTAAACATTCTTGCTTTGCCCCAGAGTGAGCGGACCGGTTCCACCTATCCCGCTCTCCCTCCAAGGGATTCAGGGGTTTTCCCCTTCCCATTTTCAGCCCCAAAGGAAGATCGGGCTGAGAGAAAGTGACAGGCCCACGGTCAGGCGGTGGGCTTCATGTCTGGGTGGGGATTTGACCCTGGTTGTTGGGATTCTAACCACTGTACCGCACTGTTCGCTCAGAATGAGCATCCCTGTCATTCTGGACCTGCTTGCAGCTAGGAACTAACGCTGGTCTGCCCTACAGAGGTGTTGTTCTGAGACTTTCTGAAAGAGTATAGCTTCCCACTTCGGTGGGAAGGTCACAGCGTTCCGTGCGCCTTGGTGTTTAGTCATGCCGGCCACATGACCACGGAAACGTCTTCGGACAGCGCTGGCTCTTCGGCTTGGAAACGGAGATGAGCACTGCAACCCTAGAGTCGGACTCGACTGGCTTTCGGGCAAGGGAACCTTTACCTTTTTTATAGCAGATCTAATTTGAATTTCTTCCCCCCCCCGCCGCCCCACTGTATGTGGTTTCTTGCCCTGACTTGGGTAAGCTGATATTTATCAGATATCAGAAGCTAAGCAGGGTCGGCCCTGGTTAGTATTTGGACCGGAGACCGGCAAGGAAGTCCAGGGTCGTTTTGCAGAGGCAGGCAAGGGCAAACCCACCTCTGTATATCTTTTGCCTCGAAAACCCTCCGGGGTCACCATAAGTTGGCTGCGATGTAACGAGGAAAGAACAAAAATACCGTCTCTTCACTCCCCAGTTGCTTGGTGTGGATTCCAAGCATTATTTGCATTCTGAAAGAGTACAAAAATGGCTTCTTCCTAAAAACTGAAAAGAAAACTGGGCACGTATTCAGCAGAGGCGTGTCCATCCCCTTTTCTCCCCAGCCAAGAATCCTCGTTCCCTTTTGCAAGCAGCTGCGGCGGTGTTCCCTCTCAGCTGAGTCACTGTGAGCCAGCGCGCAGTTTTTTAAGCCTCCGGCGCACACGTTTTTGCCTTAGCTCGGGAAGGAGGGCTCCGGAACAAACTAATCTATGCAGAAGCCAAATCGCTGGCTCACAATTTTAATGCCGGTAGCTCGCAAAGCAGAAGCTTTGCTCACAAGACCCCACAGCTTAGAGGGAGCGTTGAGCTGCAGTAGTGAGCTGCAAATGCATCTCCGGGCGGAGTCCTCCTCCTCGGGTGCTGCCGGTTCCCCCTCCCCCCTCTGCTTCCCTCCCCCCTAATCTTGCAGCTGTGCTGGGGGTGGAAGGGGAGAGAGAATCCGCTTACAGGGCACATTTCTTCCCCCCAACACTGTAGAATAAATAGACCAAAGTCTGCGCCAGCTCACGATGCAGGTGTGGTGGTGAGATCCTTTTGGAGATAACAGTTGCAAAAGAATCTCGAGTACTTGAGTAAGGCATCGGAGGGACTGAGCAAAGGTCGGCCTAGTCCGGCGCTTTAAGCAACAGCACTGGCCGGTCTGGTTTCCCTGGGAAACGACCGACAGGCCCCGTGGGCAGTTTCTCCCAGGAGCCTCAGGGTCTAAAGGTAGACTGCTCCCTAATATGGAAGCTCCATCTTCAGCTGCCGTGTCTAACAGCCATTGAGCTCTCTGAGCTAGGGCCCCTCTTAGTCACTGAATTCCAAAGATTAAATCTCGGTGGCGGCTCCATACGGGTAGAATGAGCTCCCGGAGGAGATCAGGGCCCTGCGGGACCTCCTACAGGACACAGGGTCACTCCTCGGTATTTAGGTGGCTCCTAGTCAAAAGCCTGGTGGAAGAGCTCTGTTTTAGCTACTAGCCCTGGTGACTGAAGGGAACCTCCACATTCAGAGGCAGTCAACCTGTGAATCCCAGTGCCAGGAAGCAACATAAGGGGAAGGCCTCAGCCTCCGTACCCTGTTCGTTTGACCACTGTGTGAGATAGGATGCTGGACTAGATGGACCTCTGGCATTTTCCAGCAGGGCTCTTCTTATGTTCTTATTTGGGGAAGGACTTGGCCTCTTTGCCCTGGTGGTTTGACCTCCACAGTAACCGGTTGGCCGCTGTGTGAGGCAGGATGCTGGACTAGGTGGACCCTCACTGGTCTGATCCGGCAGGGCTCTCTTATGTTCTTACGAAGGCCTCGGCCTCTCTGCCCTGTTGTTGGCCCTCTAGAAGAACTGGTTGGCCCCTGTGTGAGATGGGATGCTGGACTAGATGGACCCTCACTGGTCTGATCCAGCAGGGCTCTTCTGATGTTCTAACAAAGGCCTCGGCCTCTCTGCCCTGTTGTTGGCCCTCTAGAAGAACTGGTTGGCCCCTGTGTGAGATGGGATGCTGGACTAGATGGACCCTCACTGGTCTGATCCAGCAGGGCTCTTCTGATGTTCTAACAAAGGCCTCGGCCTCTCTGCCCTGTTGTTGGCCCTCCAGAGGAACTGGCTGGCCCCTGTGTGAGGCAGGATGCTGGACTAGATGGACCACTGGTCTGATCCAGCAGGGCTCTTCTGATGTTCTCATGAAGTCATTAATTCATAGTTTTGCCATAAGTTGGAAGGGACTCGACGGCACTTAGCACACAACACAAACAGTGAGAAACAGGCTAGCCGAGTTGGCTGTTTGGGGATTATTTGACAGGGTGGAAGACAGGATAGAAAATGGGTACAGAATCAGTAAGCCTGGGAGGAGGCAGGCGGAGTGAATTTGATAGTGGGGCGCCCCACGAACCTTGTTTTAGGCTGCCGTCCAGGCTGGTGTTTTAACGTACCTGCAACAGGCAGATCTTTAGGGAGTAAAGTAAAAGCAAAGAACCTGGTCCTAGTCACTTATTAATGAACAGCTTGATGGCCCTGTAATCGCAGCGGAGATCCATAAGATTTGCCAAAGCAAAGGAAGGAGAGATTGGCTCGGATACAAGAGAAATTATTGAGAGGGGAGGGGGTGGGGATGGGGAGATAGATCCTGTCCTTCGTTGTTGTTTTTAGGCAAATGAGGAATCAGCTGACGCCAGGAATAGCTTTCTTGGAAGTTTGTGCTTGTCGGTGCCAGGGAAAAAAATAAATACACGTTTCTCGCAGTGCAAAAGCAGCTTTAAAAATACTTTCAGATTCACCTAGGGTTGAGAAAGGAGCCGGCATTCAAAATTGATAAAGGCCTATGGTGAAGATGGAGCCCCTAGTCTGCAAGTGGTGTGTGTGTGTGAGCAGCCAAGAACACAGGGCGGGTGGGAGACGGGAGGCGCGAGGGCCAGTGGGCATGAGGCGGTGGTTGCCGAACATTGGTTATTTTACCAGCCTTGCCTGTATTTAGAGCCAGTTCAGCGTAGTGGTTGAGAGCGGCGGACTCTAATCGGGAGAACCGGGTTTGATTCCCCACTCCTCCTCCACATGCGGCTGGCTGGGTGACCTTGGGTCAGTCACAGCTCTCTCAGAGTTGTTCTCTCAAGAGCAGTTCTCTCCAGAGCTCTCTCAGCCCCACCTTACCTCACTGGGTGTCTGTTGTGAGGAAAGGAAGGGAAGGAGTTTGTAAGCCGCTCTGAGACTCCTTCGGGTAGTGAAGGGTGGGGTATAAATCCAACCTCCTCCTCCTCTTTCTTCTGACCCTACCCTAAGGGCCTAGACCAGAGAGGAACCAGCAAGACCTGGGCCTGAGTCCCGCCCATCACACCCCCGCCTTGCCTGCTGAGCTGTGACGCTGGGCGATGTGAGCGCAACGCAGGAGCGGCAAGCCCAGGCCACGAGCCAAGCAGTGGAACGTCATCCTCGTGATTTCCTGTAATCCCATTGGCGAGGCTAAGAGGCCAAAAGGTTTTATAGGGCGATGGTTAGTTGGAGCTGTTTTGTTCTCCGTGAACCACAATGATGGGAGAAAGAGGAACATTGTTAAAAGAGCTTTCTGCCTGGAGCACACGATGCTCCAGACTCCGGCCGCGGGAGGAATCTTGCCTTTCACGGCTGCCGAAGTGCTTCTGGACGGCTGCCGTTTAAAAGCTTTAAAAGGGGATTCAGTAGATTCATGGAGGACAGGTCTATCAATGGCTGCTAGCCATGGCGGCTGAAGGGGAACCTCCACAGTCAGAGGCACTAGGCCTCTGAATCCCAGAGCTAGGAGGCAACCTCAGGAGAAGGCCTTGGCCTCTATGCCCTGCTGTTGGCCCTCCAGAGGAACTGGTTGTCCCCTCTGTGAGACAGGATGCTGGACTAGATGGACCCTCACAGGTCGCATCCAGCAGTGCTTTTGTGATGTTCTTTCGAAGGCCTCAGCCTCTCTGCCCTGTTGTTAGACCTCCAGAGGCCATTGTGTGATACAGGATGCTGGACTGGATGGACCACTGCTCTGATCCAGCAGGGCTCTTCTGATGTTCTTATGAAGACCTCAACCTCTGTGCCCTGTTGTTGGCCCTCCAGAGGAACTGGTTGGCCACTGTGTGAGACAAGATGCTGGACTAGATGGACCACTGGTCTGATCCAGCAGGGCTCTTCTGATGTTCTTATGAAGGCCTCAGCCTCTGCCCTGTTGTTGGCCCCCCAGGGGAACTGGTTGGCCAGTGTGTGAGACAGGATTCTGGACAAGATGGACCCTGACTGGTCTGATCCAGCAGGGCTCTTCTGATGTTCTTATGAAGGCCTCGGCCTCTCTGCCTTGTTGTTGGCCCCCCAGAGGAACTGGTTGGCCAGTGTGCGAGACAGGATTCTGGACAAGATGGACCCTGACTGGTCTGATCCAGCAGGGCTCTTCTGATGTTCTTATGAAGGGCTCAGCCTCTGTGTCCTGTTGTTGGCCCTCCAGAGGAACTGGTTGGCCACTGTGTGAGACAGAATGCTGGACTGGATGGATCCTCACTGGTCTGATCCAGCAGGGCTCTTCTGATGTTCTTTTGAAGGCCTCAGCCTCTCTGCCCTGTTGTTAGACCTCCAGAGGAACTGGTTGGCCACTCTGTGGGACAGGATGTAGGACTAGATGGACCACTGGTCTGATCCAGCCGGGTTCTTTTGATGTTCTTATAGCCTTAAAGAAATGCAGTTACCACTCAAAGCCAAGTCTGGATCTGAACGTTCATGAGCAGAATAACGACCTCCTAAAGAGCCCCACCAGCAAGCCAGAATTAAATGACAAATGCTTGGGAGAATGAAAATTTGTAAACTGGCAATGAAGGCAGTTCAAGACACTTTGTCTTGAAACTGCAGCTAGGTGGCTGAGTCATGATCGTGTGGTCCTGCTGAGGAGGCCCAGGTTTCCTTTGAGGAAAGTGGAGCAAGATGTCCCCCTGGCCGGTCTTGAGGGGCACATGTGACTGGAAACCTTCTCAAAGGGATTTCACAAGCTAGGTTTTCCTTGAGGATGGGGGGTTTGGGACTTGTCCCTGTAGCATCCTCAGTACCCAACAGAGGGGCAGTTCCAGAATGCTGGAAGTTGAAAGGCAGGTCTCTGCCCTGAGGAGCTTGCTAAGTTATGTCAGTGGAGGAGAAGATTTTATTTTATTTTTATTTTATTTCACTTATACCCCGCCCTCCCCGCAAGCGGGCTCAGGGCGACTTACATAGGCACAACTGTGCAATAAAAATACAACAGGATTAAAACAGTTAAGGCACCAAGTGCAATAAAAATAGAACAAGTTAAAACAATTAAAACAAAAACCCACATCTTGCAGGATATATTAGGAACTAAAATACTCACTCCCTATTGTATATCGCAGTGGGATCAAGAGGGGGGATGCCATGGGCCAAGATGTTCCAGATGGCTAGTCGGCCCAACCCGGTGGTCCTGCTCTGCAGTTACTCGGTGGTGGTGTCGGCGGTGGCTCCTACTCAAAAGCCTGGCAGAAGAGCTCCGTGGAGGGGTGGGAAAGACTTCGGCTTTGGCTTTATTTGGAGGGTGGGTAAAGTTGGAGAGACTTCATGGATGAGGTCAGCCTAAGGCTACCAACATCCAGGTGGGCCCAGATGATATTCTGGAATTGCTTCCCTGGAGAAAATGGCTGCTTTGGAGGGGGGACTGTATGGCATTGTATTCACAGATGTCCCTGCCCTCCTGATGATTCACCTTCAAATCTCCAGGAATTTCCCAACTCTTAGGTAGGCCTTGGCTTGGGGCCGTGGCTCTGTAGAGTCTCTGCTTGGCATGCAGGAAGTCCCAGGTTCAATCCCCGGCATCCCCAGTTGTAAGGACCAGGCAGTAGGTGATGTGAAAGACCTCCGCCTGAGACCCTGAGACCTTGAGTGGACAAGAAATCCATAAACATAAACACAATTTCAACAGGAAAGAAGAGAGTTTAAGGATAAACAGGGCATGGTTTCCTGTCCTGAAAAACACAAAAGGCTCCACATCTGACAGTAGTACTACAGATAAGATTAGAATTTCAACAGCCAATCCACATACAAAAGAACCTCCTCAGGAAACAGGAGACCTCCTCAGGAAACAATCCATATACAAAAGAACCTCCTCAGGAAATCTCCTCCATTAGCATGTTCACAGCCTGGGGAACTTCTACCCCACCATCCTGTAAAAAAAAGGTAAAGGTTTCCCTTGCTCGAAAGCCAGTCGAATCCGACTTTAGGTTTGCGGTGCTCATCTCCGTTTCCAAGCCGAAGAGCCAGCGCTGTCCGAAGACGTTTCCGTGGTCATGTGGCCGGCTTGACTAAACACCAAGGCGCACAGAACACTGTTACCTTCCCACCGAAGTGGTACCTATTTATCTACTTGCAATTTCTTGCTTTCGAACTGCTAGGTTGGCAGGAGCTGGAACTAGAGACGGGAGCTCACTCCGTCATGCGGCACCCCTGGGTCTCGAACTGCTGAACTACTGACCTTCCACAGCCTGCAGTTCAGTGTCTTAACCACTTGAGCCACCGCAGCTGAAGTATTTTGTGAAGTTTGATCTATTGCATTTCTGGGATAGGGGCTTACTTCACCGTGCATACCATTTTAGCAGTTAGCACGTCGGACTATGGCCTGGGAGACCCGGGTTCGAATCTTCACTCTGCCATGGAATATTGCTGGGCAGGCCAACTTCTCTCTCTCTCTCTGCCTCACATACCTCACAGGGATTTGTAAGGATATTATGGAGGAAGGGGGAAAAATGCCATTTGAAAGTTTACCTCAGTGATCCCGCACCTCCGCTCTTTTAACAGTGTTCTCCTTGAGTCAGCCGTGTCTGTTCGTTGGGGGGAGGGAATAATTTGTATGCCATTGGGGCCAGCGTGGTGGCAGCTGTATTAATAGCACGGGGGGGGGGGGGCAATTGCATGTTATGCAAAGTTCTCAACCTCTGGTTTTGCAATGTTCCCTCTAAGCTGTGGAGTCTTGTGAGCAGAAATTCTACTTTGTGAGCCATTGGCATTAAAGTTGTGAGCAAGATATTTGGCGACTGCATAAATCAGTTTGCTCTGGAGCCATCCCTTCCTGATGACAAAAATCTGTAAGCCGGAGGCTAAAGAACTGTGAGCTAGCTCACACTAACTCAGCTTAGAGGGAACACTGCTTGTAAGCTAAATTTGGGGGTGGGAGGAAAGTTGTAGGGACAGGCGGGCGGTAGAAGGAGGCGGTCTTTCTCCCTTCACAGATGTCCCCCTCCCAGAAGAGGGGCTAGTAGTGGGGGTGCGGGGCGCCCTGAAGAAGCACGCGAGGGACAGAATTGATAGGTATGAAAGGAGTTCTAACCTGGGATAACCGGGTCTGATTCCCCACTCCTCCTCCACATGCAGCTGCTGGTGTGACTTTGGGTCAGTCACAAGTTCTCTTGGAGCTATTCTCTCAAGGGCAGTCCTCGAAAGAGCTCTCTCAGCCCCACGTGCCTCATAGGGTGTCTGTTGTGGGGAGGGGAAGGGAAAGGAGATTGTTGTCAGCTACGCTGCCATGAAGGTTGGGGAGCTCGGTCTGTGTCTGGTTAATTGCTACTGCATTCCTTTCTGTGCTTTTCCTGCTTTGCGCCGAAATGCTTATCTATACAGATGTGCAGGAGGGAGTTGTATTGTCTGGGTTTTTCCTAGGTGCCGTGGGAGAGTGTTGGTTCTCAACTTTAGCTACCTAACGGTCTCCAAGCTTTATCCCGTGTGCGGGAGGGTGCCTAATTGGCCTGTGCTCTGGGAGGGGTGCATACGAATACCCTATATCCTATTATGCCTATGGGGCCGCCGCCATTCTTAACAGTGCTTATGTTACTGCATCTATAGCTCTGCAATAAAAGTATTACCATTCTTGAATGCGTGTACATCGTTGTTGGCTGTGGGTTCTGACAATTGTAAGTTGCTCTGAGACTCCTTCAGGTATTGAAGGGCGGGGTATAAATCCAATCTCCTCCTCCTCCTCTTCTTCTTCCTCTTCCTCCTCCTCTCCTTGCCTTCCTTCTGATTTTCCTGAGATATAGCCCCTAACAACATAGTCTAATGGTTAAAGAGTTGGATTAGGATACCCAGGTTTTACCCACCCCTGTTCTGCCGTGGAAGCTCACTGGGTAGTCTTGGGCCAGTCACTCCCTCTCAGCCTAACCTACCTCACAGGGTTGTTGTGACAGGGAAATGGAGGAGACGAAAACGAGGTAAGCCACTTTGAGTCCCTGTTTGGCGTAGTGGTTAAGAGCCAGTTTGGCGTAGTGGTTAAATGCGCGGACTCTAATCTGGGAGAACCGGGTTTGATTCCCCCACTCCTCCACTTGCACCTGGCTGGATGACCTTGGGCAAGCCCTAGTTCTGGTCAGAGATGTTCTCTCAGGGACAGCTCTGCAAAAAGCTCTCTCAGCCCCGTCTACCTCACAGGGTGTCTGTTGTGGGGAGGGGAAGGGAAAGGGGTTTGTAAGCCGCTCTGAGACTCCGAGTGAAGGGCAGGGTATAAATCCAATCTCTTCTTCTTCTTTTTCTGTTGGGGGTATGAACGAAGAAAACACATTAACTTCCTCATTGGCATTACCTGAGCCAACACAGGTTTGTAAACCTGTCAGCTAACACGTAGTTTTCCCTCTAAATTGTCTGTAACTTCCAGTGGAGCACCGGATCAGGTTCAAAGTTTTGGTTTTGACCTTGTTGGCCCTCAGCGGTCAGGGACCTACGTACCTTCGGGACCGCCTCTCTCAGTGTGACCCTAAAAGAGCATTGCGCTCAGGGAATAAGAATGTGTGTAGGGCTCTCTTCCAGCTACGCTCCTGCAGAGTGCAGGGGGTTGGACTAGATGACCTGCAAGGTCCCTTCCAGCTCTAACATTCTATGATTCTATTCTATGAACCTCCTGAGGGAGGTCCAGCTGTTCTCAAACAGCGCCAGGGCTTTTTCGGTGGAGCTCTCTGCAGGAAGACATCTGTGCCCTGTGGGATTTATTACTTTTCCAAGGGCCTGTAAGGCAAAGATGTTCCGCCAGGCCTTCAGTTGAGGACAGCGAGGGGGACAGTATAGCATCCTGCACTCTCATATTTTCTCCCCATCCCCTGCAAAAAAACCCCCACCCCTGAGTCTAGGGAGCTGAATTTTTGTTTTCTTTCGCCATCCTGTAATGTATGTTGTTTATTCTGTGTTTAGGGAGGCCTTGGTTTTAACTTAAATCATTTAAGCCAGTTTGGTGTGGTGGTTAAGTGCGCGGACTCTAATCTGGGAGAACCGGGTTTGATTCCCCACGCCTCCTCTTGCAGCTGCTGGTGTGACTTTGGGTCAGTCACAAGTTCTCTCAGAGCTGTTCTTGAAGAAGAGCAGTTTCTGTCAGAGCTCTCTCAGCCCCACCCACCTCACAGGCAGGGTTCCCTCTAAGCTGAGTTAGTGTGACCTTGGGCAAGCCGTAGTTCTGATAAGAGCTGTGCTTGAAAGGGCAGTTCTCAAAAGAGCTCTCTCAGCCCCACCTACCTCACAGGGTGTCTGTTGTGGGGAGGGGAAGGGAAAGGAGTTTGTAAGCCGCTCTGAGACTCCTTTGGGTAGTGAAGGGCGGGGTATAAATCCAATCTCCTCCTCCTACTACTTTTTCCTTCTCCTCCTCCTACTTCTTCCTTTTTCCTTCTTTCTTCTTTCTTCTCCTTCTGTATGCTACCTTCTTGTAAGCTACTTGTAGGGAAGGGCAGCCTAGGAAATCCAGTTTCATAAATGAATAATAAATAAAGTCACCATCACCTTGACCCTAAACTTCTGTCCTCGGTCTCAAAAACAGGCGGCTTTTCAGAGAAGAACTATGAGTGGAGCTCGGAGGAGGAAGAGGTGGAGAAGAAGGCCCGGCCCGTGCAAGTTCTCATCGTGAAAGACGACCACTCCTTCGAGCTGGACGAAGCCGCCCTCAACCGCATTTTGCTCTCCGAAACCGTCCGCGACCGGGAGGTGGTTGCCGTCTCCGTGGCGGGGGCTTTCCGGAAAGGGAAGTCGTTCCTCATGGACTTCATGCTGAGATACATGTACAGCCTGGTACGTTCGGTTGCACTGGGGACGGTACCCGAAACCGGCGTGCGCGGTGTCGCTCGCTGTTTCTTCTGCCTCGGAGCCGCTGGGTGCATTTGGCAGCCCTTGCTGATTCCGAGGATGTGCCTCTCCCGCGGCTGGCAGCATGCCAAGGTTTTTGGCAAGGATTTGGTGGTGCCCTTATCTGAATGGGGATGTCAGAGAAGCCTTGGCTTGGGGTCATACCTCCTGAAAGATATTGTTGCCCCCATTGGACATGAGGTTGGTTTGTGCAACTGGTCTATGGTTTACGACTCTCCCCAGGTCTAGCAGACTGTCACCAGGTTTCTGAACAGGATGCATTTTATATTTCTGGAGACCTAGGTTAGAGAGCTTCACATCCGTCTAATATGGATGATACCCTGGCGTGGATTCGGGATGGGAGAACCCGGTTTGATTCCCCACTCCTCCACATGCAGCTGCTGGTGTGACCTTGGCTCAGTCACAAGTTCTCTCAGAGCTGTTCTCTCAAGAGCAGTTCTCAGTCAGAGCTCTCTCGGCCCCACCTACCTCACAGGGTCTCTGTTGTGGGGAGGGGAAAGGGAAAGGAGATTGTAAACTGCTCTGAGACTCCATGTGTAGGGCGGGGTATAAATCCAATCTCTTCTTCTGAAGAGGTTAGGGCTCTTTAGCTTGGAGAAACAACAACTGAGGGGTGACATGATTGAGGTTTATAAGATAGAGAAGGCTGAGAAAGAGGCACTTTTCTCGCTTTCTCACAGTACAAGAACTTGTGGGCACTTGAGGAATTTAAGGAGTAGTCAGCCTAGAACAGATCAAAGGAAGTCCTTCTTCATCGAAAGAGTCATTAACACGTGGAACTCACTGCTGCAGGAAGTGGTGGCAACTACAAGCATAGACAGCTTCAAGAGGGGATTGGAGAAACATCTGGAGCAGAGTCCCTGAGTGGCTATTAGCCACAAGGTATAGGTGGAACACTCTGTCTGGGGCAAGTGATACTCTGTCTTCTTGGTGCTTGGGGGGCAATAGCGGGAGGGCTTCTGGAGTTCTGGCCCTACTGGTGGACCTCCTGATGGCCCCTGGGTTTTGGCCACTGTGTGACACAGAGTGTGGGTCTGGATGGGCCGTTGGCCTGATCCAAGATGGCTTCTCTTACGTTTTATGTCTGGGGCAAGGGATGCGCTGTCTTCTTGGTGCTTAGGGGGCAACAGTGGGAGGGCTTCTGGAGTTCTGGCCCTGCTGGTGGACGACCTGATGGCCCCTGGGATGACACAGAGTGTGGGTCTGGATGGGCCATTGACTTGATCCAACATGACTTCTCTTAGGTTCTTACGTTCCCATCTCTGTCTTGTCAGATTTTAGGTTCCGTTTGTTACTTATAGCATTGGAAACAGGGCAGAGAAGGGCAACTAGAATGATCAAAGGGTTGGAGCACTTTCCCTGTGAAGAAAGGCTAAAGCGCTCGGGGCTCTTTAGCTTGGAGAAACGACGGCTGAGGGGTGACACGATCGAGGTTTACAAGATTATGCTTGGGACAGAGCAGGTCGAGAAAGAAGGATGTTTCTCCCTTTCTCACAATACAAGTACTCGGGGGCACTCCCTGAAATTGCTGAGCAGTCGGGTTAGACCCAAGCAAGGCTATGAACGAGAGGACCTTTTGGAGGTCATTGATTCAGAGGGTTGCCATAAGTCAGGAGCAACTGCATGACACGTCTCTCACACACACACACAAACAAACACAGGGGCTTTACACAAAGGGATGATACAGCTTCTGCAAAGGGAAGTCCTGCCTCACCAGTCTTTGGGAGTTCTTTGAGAAGGTCAACAAGCCTATGAGTAAGGGTAACCTGGTATATGTCATGTATTTGGACTTCAAAGAAGGTTTTGACAAGTTCTGTCACCAAAGACTGAGTCCTGACTAAGTTTAGCAGTTATCGGTTAAGGGAAAGGTTGCCACCACCACCCCCGATAGAGGCAGGGTTTTTTGTGCTTTTAAGACCCCCAATCCACTGCCGGACAACTGGCCGGTAGCGGGAGCTCCATCCTCAAAGAGCCACGTTGCACCTGACGTGCCCGATGCGATGATGTCATCCGGAGGTGATGTCATTGTGTCGGGCGTGTCGTGCAGGAGGACACTCTAGCATCTGGGTAAAAACTCTATGGTCACCATAGAGGTTTTTTTACCCAAATACTAGAGGATCCCCTGAATGATGTGCCTGGAACGATGACATCACTTCTGGGTGAGGTCATTGCGGTGTGCACGCCAGAAGACCCCAGGAGCCGGGCTGGAGCCCCCCGCTGGGACACAGGTAAAACCTAGTAACCCTAGTTAAGGGGGAAAGACATCTTGGGGTTGTAGCAGATAGCTTAATTGTGAAATTAGTGTGCAGCCGGTGAAAAAGGCAAACGCCATGCTAGGCTAAGGCAAAAATGTGTGAGCCAGAGGCTAAAAAACTGTGAGCCAGCTCACACTGACTCAACTTAGAGGGAACACTGCTCCCACCCCTACACATCCCATTTCTCCCCCCCCCCATTGAGAAAAGTGCAGAAAAGGGCAACTAGAATGATCAAAGGGTTGGAACACTTTCCCTGTGAGGAAAGGTTAAAGCACTTGGGGCTCTTTAACTTGGAGAAACGACGACTGAGGGGTGACATGATCGAGGTTTATAAGATTATGAGTGGGATAGAGCAGGCAGAGAAAGAAGTCCTTTTCTCCCTTTCTCACAATACAAGAACTCGTGGGCACTCAGTGAAATTGTTGAGCAGTCGAGTTAGAACAGAGAAAAGGAAGTACTTCGTCACCCAAAGAGTGAATAACCCATGGGATTCACTGCCACAGGAGGTGGTGGCGGCTACAAGCATGGGCGGCTTCAAGAGGGAATTGGATAAACATACGGAGCAGAGGTCCATCAGTGGCTATGAGCCACAAGATATAGATAGGAACTCTCAAGCTGGGGCCAGGGATGCTCTGTCTTCTTGGTGCTTGGGGGGGGGGCAACAGTGGGAGGGGCTTCTAGTGTCCTGGCCCCACTGCTGGACCTCCTGAGGGCACCTGGTGTTTTTGGCCACTGTGTGAAACAGAGTGTTGGACTGGATGGGCCATTGGCCTGATCCAACATTGGCTTCTCTTACGTTCTTATGCTGAGAGCAGAGGTCCATCGGTGGCTATGAGCCACAAGGTACAGATAGGAACTCTTGGTCTGGGACAAGGGAAGCTCTGTATTCTTGGTGCTTGGGGGGGGGGGCAACAGTGGGAGGGCTCCTAGTGTCCTGGCCCCACTGCTGGACCTCCTGAGGGCACCTGGTATTTCTGGCCACTGTGTGACACAGAGTGTTGGACTGGATGGGCCACTGGCCTGACCCAACACTGGCTTCTCTTACGTTCTTATGTCTGGGGCCAGGGATGCTCTGTCTTCTTGGTGCTTGGGGGGGAGCAACCATGGGAGGGCTTCTGGAGTCCTCCTGGCCCCACTGCGGGACCTCCTGATGGCCCCTGGTATCTTTTGGCCACTGTGTGACACAGAGTGTTGGCCTGGATGGGCCATTGGCCTGATCCAACATGGGCTTCTCTTAGGTTCTCATGTTGTTATGTGCCCAAGGGCAGCCTGCTTCCTGATGGACCACTCATGGTATGTGGCTGTTGGGTTAGCCTGGTTTTAGTTTATGCAAACGGCAGTAACACGCCCTCTCTCCGCCATGCAGGAACTGGTCGACTGGGTCGGGGATTACAACGAGCCGCTGACGGGATTTTCCTGGAGAGGAGGGTCAGAGCGGGAGACGACGGGCATCCAGATCTGGAGCGAGATCTTCCTTGTGGACAAGCCGGATGGGAACAAGGTAGGCGGTTCCTCGTCGCCGTTCGCTGCTCCCATTGGTTCCTTTGGTCTGGTGTTGTGCTTTACCTGATTGGTGCTAGGACTGTAGGTGTACCTCGTGGTCGAACTGGGCAGAAACGAGGCAGATGGATCACAGACAGACATTTAAATAAACATTTTCCCACCTAAACAGGAGTTCTTAAGTCCATATCTGGCAAAAATTGTTTAATTTACATAGTCCGTTGTGTACGTGGGCTTTGGAGGTTGGGGGAGGGCGTGTATGGGAGGCCTTCAGCTCAGACTTTGAACAAAGGAGGGAAACAAACTTGACCCTGTAAACTAGGATCAAGAACCTGAAAAGGGAAGTCAAACTGAGGAGAGGGCCAACAATTAAAACTTAATGTATAAATTAAACCAGTTTGGTGTCGTGGCTAAGTGCGTGGACTCTAATCTGGGAGAACCAGGTTTGATTCCCCACTCCTCCACTTGCAGCTGCTGTATGACCTTGAGCAAGCCATAGTTCTGACAAGAGCTGTGAGCCATTTCTGTCAGAGCTCTCTCAGCCTCACTTACCTCACAGGGTGCCTGTTGTGGGGAGGGGAAGGGAAAGGAGTTTGTAAGGCGCTCTGAGACTCCTTTGGGTAGTGAAGGGTGGGGTGTAAATCCAATCTCTTCTTTTTCTTCTTCGAATATGTAAAAATACACATATTTATTTGTAAAGGATTAAAAAACATATAGGGGCCCAATCACACCGCATGTAAAAACTCCAAAATCATATATACACAAGGTCCAATGGACTTGACCTGACACATTTCGGCCTGTTAGGGTTTTCTTGAGAGGTCAAATGCAACGAGGAACAAATTGGCTTATAGCGCAGTATATAACGCAATACAATTATGCAGCATAGATACAAACTGGACCAGAAAGGAATTGTTCCAGTACTAGGCATAGGATGAAAATATAAATGAGGTCTCCCAAGATCCAATCATATGATATTTCACTGGTATTAATTTCTGGTCCAGAAGATGCCTTTCAATGGCTGTTCAATCCAAGCCTTTAAGGGACGGTCTTGTTGAGGACATCTTGGCTTGAATTGAACAGCTATTGAAAGGCACCTTCCAGAGTAGAAATTAATATCTGTGAAATATCATTTGGCATATGATTGGATCTTGGGAGGCCTCATTTCTACTTTCATTCTATGCCTAGTAATTCCACTCTGGAACAATTCCTTTCCTGTCCATTTTGTATCCATGCTATACATGGATATTGTATTACGCATTGTGGTGCAAGCCAATTTGTTCCTCATTGTGTTTAACCTCTGAAGAAGGCCCGAACAGGCCGAAACGCGTCAGGTCAAGTCCATTGGCCCTTGTGTATATATGATTTTGGAATTTTTACCTGAGGTGCAATTGGGCCCCTATATGGTTTTTTTAAACAATTTTTTTATTTTCATGACAAACAAACATAAAATTGGGGTACAACATTTCAATTTTTCTTTTCCTCTATTAAACTACCTCATACGTTAACTAAATCTTTATCATTTTTCCACCTACTGTTATCATATAATATTTGCAAATATATAGGTATACAGTTTCTTTTATTCTACTAATATAGATTTTGTCTAAACATATTGTTAAATTCTTCTTTGGATATATAAAAAGGCATAATTTTTTATTTTCTTCTGGATATTAATGTAATGGTCTTACTCCATTATCAGTCTCAGAAATTCCCTCAGAAACTTTCCATCCCTTTGGTAGTTTTCCTCTTCTTCTTGGTTTTCTGATTTCTCCTCTTAAGTTTTAAAGTCTTAATTCTGTGTCTTTTCCCCTTATAAGTGTAGAAATCTTCTGAGTATAAACATCTGTACTCAATGTTTAGAATAGTTTGTGGATCCAAGTGTTGATTTCTTTTGTCTCTCTGAGGTGACAGGTGACTCCTTATTTTGGCAATTTCATCAATGATGGTTGTTTTATAAGGTCTCTGATACACATTTGTGGAAGTTTTGGTTGTCTTTATAGGCACAGACTCTATTCTGTGGTTCATGTCATCTTTTTTTTTTAACAATTTTTTTTTAGGATATCATCACTCAAAATCAACATTTATAATACATTTTTATCCTACCCTCCCCCCCCCCCTGCAATGCTTCCCACAGTGCTACAACCTCCTGCAAAATTCTTAAATTCCTTCTTCCTTCCCTTTATCATTAACTAATCTCTTCATATATAAATTTCTCCATTTCTTATTCCATATTGTTAAACTTTAATGGATCATGTCATCTTGATTGTAGGTTTCCTCCATATCCTCTACACATTCATGTCTTTTTTCCCTTCTCTTTTGGGCCCCTATATGTTTTTTTAATCCTTTACAAATGAATACATGTATTTGTACATATTATTTATACATTAAGTTTTAACTGTTGGCCCTCTGCTCAGTTTGACTTACCTTCGCAAGTCTTCAGCCCAGCCGGTGCTTTGGTTTCTTTCTGTCGTCCGTGCACAGGAACGGGGCTGCCTCTTTGCACCCGAGTGTCAGTCCCCAAACTGCTCCACCTGTTCTTTTATGCAGGTCGCCGTCCTGCTAATGGACACTCAGGGAACCTTCGACAGCCAGTCGACCCTGCGGGATTCGGCCACCGTCTTCGCTCTCAGCACAATGATTAGCTCCATCCAGGTAATGAACAGGGGCCGTCGCGCCTGTGTGTTTGGGGAGGCCAGCGGTGGGAGCAAGCAATTATCGAACCTCTGGAGGATGGGTGGAAACAGCTGGCATCGCCTGGGTCGCTGGCGTAACTGAGGTCGCTTCCATGCCAGCTCTTGGCTCCAGCTGCCGCACCAACCCCTGCACCAGTCCCTCCTGGCTCCCTGAATGCCTGGGGCCTTGATTCCCCAGAGCAAGGTTAGCTCAGCAGATGGTGTCGCATAGCATGATCCCCTCTGCCCCCACAGGTGGCCTGACTGAGGCCACATCGGCGCATAGACACACGTGATGTGGGAGAGGTGGGGTTCCTCTCCCACCCTTCAGTTTTCCCTCCTCGTAAGATGAAGTTAGTCACGAGCACAAAGGCCAGAAAGACAGTATAACGCATCAATTTTTAAACCAATTATTTTGTTTCTTAAAAGCCATAGAATTTTTTTTTTAAGTTCATCAGACTTGTCATGTGTGCCCATCTGTTTCCAAGAACATGAGACGAGCCCTGCTGGATCAGACCAGGGGTCCATCTAGTCCAGTGTCTTGTCCCATACAGTGGCCAACCAGTTCCTCTGGAGGGCCAACAATAGGGCATAGAGGCCGAGGCTTTCCTAAGAACACCAGGAGAGCCCTGCTGGATTAGACCAGTGAGGGTCCATCTAGTCCAGCATCCCGTCTCACACAGTGGCCAACCAGTTCATCAGGAGGGCCAAGAACAGGGCATAGAGGCTGAGGCCTTCCTCTGATAAGAACATCAGAAGAGCCCTGCTGGATCAGACCAGTGAGAGTCCATCCAGTCCAGCATCCTGTCTCACACAGAGGCCAACTAGTTCTTCTGGAGGGCCAACAACAGGGCAGAGAGGCTGAGGCCTTCATAAGAACATCAGAAGAGCCCTGCTGGATCAGACCAGTGAGGGTCCATCTAGTCCAGCATCCTGCCTCACACAGTGGCCAACCAGTTCTTCCAGAGGGCCAACCACAGGGCACAGAGGCCGAGACCTTCTCCTGAGAAGAACATCCAAAGAGCCCTGCTGGATCAGACCCATGATCCATCTACTCCAGCATCCTGTCTCACACAGTGGCCAATCAGTTCATCTGGAGGGCTAACCACAGGGCATAGATGCCGAGGCCTTCCCCTGATGTTGCCTCCTGGTGCTTGTATTTCAGAAGTTTACTGCCACAATAGTCACTTCAGCATAAATGCACTGATTTGTGTATAAATATGTTTTCTTGCTCTTGTTTTTGAACTCAGGTGTACAACTTGTCACAGAATGTACAGGAAGATGATCTCCAGCATCTGCAGGTGAGGCTTCTCCCTTCGTGTTGCCACTTGGCTTTGCGTGAGTGCCACATGGCCAGAAGGGAAGGGGCCGTGGCTCAGTGGCAGAGCCTCTGCTTGGCATGCAGAAGGTACCCAGGTTCAATCCCCGGCATCTCCACTTGAAATGACCAGGCAGGAGGTGATGAGAAAAACCTCAGCCTGAGACCCTGGAGAGCTGTAAAGAGGGGCTGTGGCTCAGTGGAAGAGCCTCTGCTTGGCGTGCAGAAGGTCCCAGGTTCAATCCCCGGCATCTCCAGTTAAAAGGGACCAGGCAGGAGGTGATGTGAAAGACCTCCGCCTGAGACCCTGGAGAGCTGTAAAGAGGGGCTGTGGCTCAGTGGAAGAGCCTCTGCTTGGCGTGCAGAAGGTCCCAGGTTCAATCCCCGGCATCTCCAGTCATAATGACCAGGCAGTAGGTGATATCAACAACCTCCGCCTGAGACCCTGTAGAGCCTCTGCTGGTCTGTGTAGACAAGACTGACCTTGAGGGACCAAAGGTCTGATTCAGCATAAGGAACACAGGAAAAGCCCGGCGTGTGGACATGGGTTCCGCTCTTTGAGATTCTTTAAAAGGAAATGGGCTGCATAAGTGTTGTCGCCAACACCTGAGGAAGCTGCAGGGATGAATGATGTTTCTTTAGGAAATGTATATATGCCACCTCTCCAGGGACATGCTTATTTATTCAAAATAACTTTCTAAGCCCTATACGGCCAAGGACCTGCATATCTCAGGGACTGACTGTCTCCATATGTGCCCCGTAGAGCCTTGCGCTCAATAGGCCAACACCTTCTGTTCAGGGGCGGATTCAGGCTCACTGGTGCCCGAAGCACTGACCAATCTTGGTGCCCCCCTACTTTCCATACTGACCCAGTCCATTCTAGTTGTTGCCCTGTCTGACCAGATCTACAATGCAGGTTGCAGCAGTACAAAAATTTATTCATAGGATAACTCAATAGACTGTGCAAACTAAGCTTTTCACCCTTTTTCCCAACTTTGTGGTGCCCCCTTTGGCCCTGGTGCCCTAAGCATGTGCCTAGTCTGCTTCATGGTGAACCTGCCCCTGCTTCTGGTTGTCTCTGGCCCGAAGGCCATCTGAGTAGCCTCAGCTACCCAGTGGAACAAGCCTGGTGGAACAAGCGACCAACTGAGACCAGGGCCCTGCAGGATCTATTGCAATTCTGCTGGGCCTGTAAGACGGAGCTCTTCCGCCAGGCTTTTAGTTGAAGCGGTGGGCGTCCACATCTTTCCATCTTTGGCCTCCCGATGTCACCGGCAGCACGCAGAAAGAGTACGTCATAGCATCGTTACCAAGGCAATGCCTTATGCTGTTTGTTTTTTTAAAAATTATTATTCTTTAACTTTTAAATGTCTGACTTTATAATTTATGATATTTTACTGTTTTATTGTCATGTCCCATGTGACCTGTAACCCGCCCTGAGCCCGCTTGTGGGGAGGGGGGATATAAATTGAAAACAACAACCACAACAACAACAACAACAGCAGCAGCAGCAGCAGCAGCCACCACCACCACCACCACCTCCTCCTCCTCCTCCTCCTCCTCCTCC